>NW_026576796.1:0-10000 GCF_028641065.1 Leucoraja erinaceus | reverse complement strand
CAGCCTCCCAGCATCCTCCTCACAGCTAACACTGCCCCCCAGCTTCGTGTCATCCGCAAACTTGGAGATGTTGCATTCAATTCCATCGTCCAAATCATTAATATATATCGTAAATAGCTGGGGTCCCAGAACTGAGCCTTGCGGTACCCCACTAGTCACTGCCTGCCATTGTGAAAAGGACCTGTTTACCTTTCATAAATCCATGCTGACTTTGTCCAATGATTTCACCACTTTCCAAATGTGCTGCTATCCCATCTTTAATAACTGTTTCTAGCAGTTTCCCCTCTACCGACGTTAGACTAACTGGTCTGTAATTCCCAGTTTTCTCTCTCCCTCCCTTTTTAAAAAGTGGTGTTACATTAGCTACCCTCCAATCCTCAGGAACAACTCCAGAATCTAAAGAGTTTTGAAAAATTATCACTAATGCATCCACTATTTCTGGTGCTACTTTTTAGTACTCTGGGATGTAGCCTATCTGGCCCTGGGGATTTATCGGCCTTTAATCCATTCAATTTACCTAACACCACTTCCCGGCTAACCTGGATTTCACTCAGTTCCTCCATCTCATTTGACCCCCTGTCCCCTTCTATTTCCGGCAGATTTTTTATGTCTTCCTTAGTGAAGACAGAACCAAAGTAGCTATTCAATTGGTCTGCCATGTCCTTGTACCCCATGATCAATTCACCCATTTATGACTGCAAGGGACCTACATTTGTTTTAACTAATCTTTTTCTCTTCACATATCTATAAAAGCTTTTGCAGTCAGTTTTTATGTTCCCTGCCAGTTTTCTTTCATAATCTATTTTCCCTTTCCTAATTAAGCCCTTTGTCCTCCTCTGCTGGTCTCTGAATTTCTCCCTGTCCTCTGGTAGCCTGCTTTTTCTGGCTAATTTGTACGCTTCATCTTTTGTTTTGATACTATCCCAGATTTCCCTTGTTATCCACGGATGCACTACCTTCCCTGATTTATTTTTTTGCCAAACTGGGATGAACAATTGTTGTAGTTCATCCATGCAGTCTTTAAATGCCTTTCATTGCATATCCACCGTCAGCCCATTAAGAATCATTTGCCAGTCTATCTTGGCCAATTCACGTCACATACCCTCAAAGTTCTTTAAGTTCAGGACCCTTGTTTCTCAATTAACGATGTCACTCTCCATCCTAATGAAGAACTCAACCATATTATGGTCACTCTTGCCCAAAGGGCCACGCACAACAAATCTGTTAACTAACCCTTCCTCATTACTCAATACCCAGTCTAGAATAGCCTGCTCTCTCGTTGGTTCCTCTACATGTTGGTTTAGAAAACTACCCCGCATACATTCCAAGAAATCCTCTTCCTCAGCACCCTTGCCAATTTGATTCACCCAATCTATATGTAGATTGAAGTCACCCATTATAACTGTTTTGCCTTTGTTGCACGCATTTTTTAATTTCCTGTTTGATGCCATCCCCAACTCCACTACTACTGTTAGGTGGCCTGTACACAACTCCCACTAGCGTTTTCTGCCCCTTATTGTTTCGCAGCTCTACCCATATCGATTCCGCATCCTCAAAGCTAATGTCTTTCCTTTCTATTTCGTTAATCTGCTTTCTAACCAGCAACGCTACCCCACCTCCTTTCCCTTTCTGTCTATCCCTCCTGAATATTGAATATCCCTGGATGTTCAGCTCCCAGCCTTGGTCACCCTGGAGCCATGTCTCCGTAATCCCAACTATATCATAGTCATTAATAGCTATCTGCACATTCAACTCATCCACCTTATTACGAATGCTCCTTGCATTGAGACACAAAGCCTTCGGGCTTGTTTTTACAACACTCTTACCCCTTATACAATTATGTTGAGAAGTGGCCCTTTTTGATTTTTGCCCCGGATTTGTCTACCTGCCACTTTTACTTTTCACCTTGCTACCTATTGCTTCTACCCTCATTTTACACCCTTCTGTCTCTACACTCACACATTTAAGAAACCCTTTCCCTTTAACTCCATCCTCTACTATCCCATTCGACACCCCACCCCCCTTATTCAGTTTAAAACCACCCGTGTAGCAGTGGCAAACCTGCAAAAAAAAAATTTTTAAATGGCGCGGCCCTGTCCAGTCGCCATTGTGGCAGCTCCGCTAAAATTGTGTGTGTTTTTAACTTTTATGTTCCTTTTTAACTTGTTTCTAAGTTCTAACTCCCTAGTACTAACAAAGTATGACAGGGAAACCCTCTTAAATCTAAACTCCAGGGCAAACGGAGACTTTTTAAACTCTGTACTTACTGATCCAGCATGGCCAGCAGAGATCAACAGAAGCTGCTGCAACAACAATGGGAGCTCGGCTGCAAGGAAAACCCGGAGAAAACATCGAGGGAAGCGGGGGGGGGGGGTGGGGGGGATTTGAAATAGCTGTGAGCCCAAGCCTTTCGTCCCCCTCTGCCCAGCATTCTTCTGGCGAATGTCCAGTCCCTGGAAAACAAGCTGGATGACCTCAGGGCGAGGATTAGATTCCAGCGGGACATAAGGAACTGCAACATCATCTGCCTGACTGAAACATGGCTGACCTCACTGATTCCGGATCAGGTAATCTGCCCAACCGAGTCCTTCACTGTCCACCGTGCTGACAGAACAGAAGAATCTGGGAAATCCAAGGGTGGAGGAGTCTGCTTCATGACCAATAACAACTGGTGCAACCCTGGAAATATCAAGATGCTTTCCCGTTCCTGCTCGCCGGACCTGGAGCACCTGACGATCTCATGCCGCCCATTCTACCTTCCCCGGGAGTTCGGCTCAGTGATCGTCACAGCCGTCTACATTCCACCGCAGGCGGACACCGACGTGGCACTATCGGCCCTACACGATGTGCTATGTCGACATCAAAACAAGTACCCGGATGCGGCTATGGTGGTGGCTGGAGATTTTAATAAATCAAATCTCAAGAAGGTCATGCCGAACTTCTACCAACACATCACGTGTGCCACCAGGGGGGAGAGAACTTTGGACCACTGCTACACACCGTTCAGGAAAGGCTACAAGGCCGTTTCACTCCCTCCCCTAGGAAAATCTGACCACGTTGCCATTTTCCTGTTGCCGGAGTATAAACAGAGGATAGTTCGGGAAGCGGTAGAGACGAGGGACGTAAAGCGGTGGTCCGACCAGTCAGAGGCCATGCTGCAAGATGCACTGAGTGATGTCGACTGGAATATGTTCGAAGCAAGTTCCAGTGACGTCAGTGAGTTCGCGGAAGCAGTCATGGACTTCATCGCAACAGTAACCGACAACATCGTCCCCACGGTAAGGGTAAGCACCTTCCCGAACCAAAAACCCTGGGTAGACAGGTCTGTTCGTGTGGCCTTGAATGCTCGTACCGCTGCCTACAACTCGGGCCTGGCATCAGGAAACATGGACGTCTACAAGGCAGAGTCCTACCGACTGCGAAGGGCGGTGAAGGACGCAAAGAGAAGGTACAGGGACAAGATGGAGATACAGATGGAGCAGCAGGACACCAGAAGCCTGTGGCAGGGGCTACGGATTGAAACCAACTACCGGAGCACCCCTCCCTCTTCCGCACCTCCCTAGCTGATGACCTGAACTCTTTTTACGCTCGTTTCGAGAGGGGCAACACCACTCCAGGTCTGCCGACTATCGATAATACCGACAGCGGGCTGGCTACCGAAGCTGAAGGGAAGAATGTGCACACATTCTCGCTGTCCGAGCACGACGTGAGGAGGGCTCTGACACGGGTGAACACGAGAAAAGCTGCAGGCCCCGATGGCATCTCGGGGCGAGTACTCAAGTCCTGTGCTACGCAGCTAGCTCCAGTGCTCACTACATTATTCAACCTCTCCCTGGACAAGTCCATGGTCCCTGCCTGCTTCAAAAAATCCATCATTGTACCGGTACCAAAAGATGCCTCCCCAGCCTGCCTGAATGACTACCGTCCGGTGGCCCTTACCTCGGTAGTCATGAAATGCTTTGAGAGGCTGGTGAAGAAACACATCTGCGCCTTCCTCCCTCGGAACATGGACCCGTTGCAGTTCGCATACCGTCTGAACAGGTCCACGGACGATGCGGTCTCCCAGGTCTTGCACACCGCTCTCTCCTATCTGGACAGCCAGAAGGGGGGCTACGTGAGGATGCTGTTCATAGACTTCAGTACAGCCTTCAACACGATAGTCCCCACCAGACTAGCCGGGAAGCTAATGGAATTGGGGCTCAACACCTACCTGTGTGCCTGGGTCCTGGACTTTCTCACCGCCAGGCCCCAGGTAGTCAAGATGGGAGGGGATACATCGGAGTCTCTCACCCTGAGCACAGGATCGCCCCAGGGTTGCGTCCTCAGCCCCCTATTGTACTCCCTGTACACACATGACTGTGTGGCTAGGTTCAGCTCCAACTCAATAATTAAGTTTGCTGATGACACTGTGGTGGTGGGCCTGATCTCAGGCAACGACGAGAAGGCCTACCGGGAGGAGGTGGCTGATCTTGCACTCTGGTGCCAGGACAACAGCTTCCTCTTGAACATCAAAAAAACGAAGGAGCTGATCATGGACTTTAGGAGCACACATCATCCGAGGACGTACACTCCATTGAGGATAAATGGGGATCCTGTGGATAGGGTGAACTGTTTTAAATATCTGGGAGTCCACATCTCCGATGATATGACATGGGCATCACATGCCTCAGCACTCGTGAGTAAGGCAAGGCAGCGCCTTTACCACCTCAGGCAATTGAGGAAATTCAGAGTGTCTCCGAGGATCCTCCAGTGCTTCTACGCAGCGGCGGTGGAAAGCATCTTGTCCGGGAACATTACCATCTGGTTTGGGAATTGCTCTGCCAAGGACAAGAAGGCTCTGCAGAGAGTAGAGCTTTCGGCCGAACGCACTATGGGAACTTCATTTGTCCCCCTGCAGGAACTATACATATGGAGGTGCAACTCCAGAGCCAACAATATCATGAGAGACCCCTTCCACCCCTGCAACGGATTGTTCCAGCTGCTACGGTCAGGCAAACGTCTCCGTTGCCATGTGGTGAGAACGGAGAGATTGAGAAGGAGTTTCTTCCCAGAGGCAATTCGGACTGTAAACGCCCATCTCACCAGGGACTAACTTTACTGAACGTTTTTCCTTCCATTATTTATTATGTAAAAGAATATGTGTGTTATGATGTGTTTATAGTTTGTTTAGTTGTTTGGTTGTTTGTCTTTTGCACAAAGGTCTGTGAGCATTGCCACTTTCATTTCACTGCACATCTCGTATGTGTATGTGACAAATAAACTTGACTTGACTTCCCTGCCAGAATGCTGGTCCCACACCGGTTAAGATGCAATCTGTCCCTTTTGTACAGTTCCCCCTTACCCCAAAACAGATCCCAGTGATCTAAGAATCTAAATCCCTGCCCCGTGCACCAGTTCCTCAGCCACACGTTCAGGTCCCGTATCTCCCTGTTCCTGCTCTCGCCAGCACGGGGAACTGGAAGCAAACCGGAGATAACAACGCTGGAGGTCCTGCTTTTCAGCATTTTTCCGAGCTCTCTAAAGTCACGCAGCAGAATATTCATCCCCTTCTTTCCGACATCGTTTGTGCCGACATGCACTACCACATCTGGATGTTCACCTTCGCCCTTGAGGATTGTCTGCACTCTGTCCGTGACATCCTGGATCCTGGCACCGGGAAGGCAGCACACCATCCTTGCATCCCGTCTGTTGCCGCAGAAACCCCTGTCCGTACCTCTCACGATGGAGTCTCCCACTACAATGGCCTTGCCTGCCTTAGGCCTTTTTGGTTTTGGCTCAACAGCCCTATTCGCATCGCAAGCCAGTCCGCCGCTCACGTCTTCTGTCCCAACAGCTTCTAAGTGGGTGAACCTGTTCACAAGAGGTACACCACCCGGGGACGTTGGCATTCCATGCTTCCCTCCCTTTCTCACTGTCTCCCACCATCTCTCTTGCAGTACCTTAGGTGTAACAATCGTACTGTAGGACTTGTCGAGGAATGACTCAGTTTCTCGGACGAACCGGAGGTCATCCACTTGCTTCTCCAGTTCCCCAACACGGCCCTTCAGGAGCTCTACCTGGATGCACTTCTCGCATTTGTAGCAGCCAGAGGCACCAGCGGTGTCCTTGACCTCCCACATACTGCAAGCATCGCACTGAATCAGCTTCCCTGACATCTCCTTCTTTCGTCTCTAACTCTCAAGCGTATTGCGTGGTCTCCTCTCCTCAGCCTCCTCGCCGAAGACTCTCGAGCCAAAGACGCACACTTTTGTCACAGGGCACTTCCCTCACAAAGCCACTCACTCACTGCCGCTCCCTAAGAGCTGCCTTGCTTAAATTGACTGATAAATTGCCTGATTTACCAATTCACAATTTACAGCGCTTGCAGCACCAGCGTACGGGTGCTGTGCCGACTACGGGTGCTGTCTGTACGGAGTTCACCCTGTGACCTGTGTGGGTTTCTCATTGTAGGTATTATTGCCCCTTAGCGGGGCCAATGTTTCTGCATTGTCTTCCTGCCTCACAGCTCCCGTGGCTGCATGGCAACAAGTGAGCTCACACATATCTTGAGCCTTATTGGACAACGTGCAGCAATCCATCCAATGACTTGACATGGGGAGAGGGAAAGTCCACACACACAGCGGACTTGTTTACACCAGCGGCATTTAGGGAGGCACAAACAAAATGCTGCAGATCAGGTTTAAACCAAAAATAGACACAAAGTGATGGGATCACACAACGGGTCAGGCAGCATCTGTGGAGAAAAGGAATGGGTGATGTTTCAGAATTGGGGCCCCTTCTTCAGATTGAGAGTAGGAGGTGGGGGGGGGAACTGGAGTGGCATGGGGTGTGGGGGGGGGGTGGTGTTGGGGGGGGGGTGGGGGGGGGGCAGGGGGGTGCAGTGGGGGGGGAGGGGGTGAAGAGTTGGAGGTGAGAAAAGACCAGGACATATCAGGGCCGGTAACAAATGAGCTCAGGCAGGGCGGTGGAGGATGGAGGGGGCGAAGGTGAGAGGAATGTTCATTGGTTAATTACAATGTCTAATTCCTTTATTCTGCAGATGCAACTTGTTCCTGACTTGTTCAATGGCTATATTTAAGAGGGAGTTAGATGTGGCCCTTGTGGCTAAAGGGATCAGGGGGTATGGAGAGAAGGCAGGTACAGGATACTGAGTTGGATGATCAGCCATGATAATAGTAAATGGTGGTGCAGGCTCGAATGGCCGAATGGCCTACTCCTGCACCTATTTTCTATGTTTCTATGTTCTATAGAATCATGCGCAGTTCCTGTGGATTGGATGGTAGCTAATGTTATCCCACCTTTTAAGAAAGGTGGGAGAGAGGAAATGGGGACTTATGGACCAGTTAGCCTGACATCGGTGGTGGGGAAGATGCTGGAGTCAATTATAAAAGATGAAACAGCCGCACATGTGGATAGCAGTAACAGGATTGGTCCGAGTCAGCATGGATTTACAAAGGGGAAATTATGCTTGACTAATCTTCTGGAATTTATTGAAGATGTAACGAGGAAAATGGACAAGGGAGAGCCAGTAGATGTAGTGTACCTGGACTTTCAGAAAGCATTTGTTAAGGTCCCACATAGGAGATTAGTGGGCAAAATTAGGTCATATGGTATTGGGGGTAGAGTGCTGACATAGATAGAGAAGTGGCTGGCAGACAGGAAACAAAGAGTAGGGATTAACGGGTCCCTTTCAGAATGGCAGGCAGTGACTAGTGGGGTACCGCAAGGCTCGGTGCTGGGACCGCAGCTATTTACAATCGACATCAATGTTTGGATGAAGGGATTCAAAGTAACATTAGCAAATTTGCAGATGACACAAAGCTGGGTGGCAGTGTGAACTGTGATGAGGATGCTATGAGAATGCAGGGTGAATTGGACAGGTTGGGGGAGTGAGCAGATGCATGGCAGATGCAGTTTAATGTGGATAAATGTGAGGTTATCCACTTTGGTACCAGAAACAAGAAGACAGATTACTATCTAAATGGCATCAACTTGGGATGAGGGGAAGTACAACGGGGTCTGGGGTGTCCTTGTTCATCAGTCTATGAAAATAAGCATGCGGGTACTGCAGGCAGTGAAGCAAGCGAATGGCATGTTGACCTTCATAACAAGAGGAATCAAATATAGCAGCAAAGAGGTTCTTCTGCAGTTATACAGATCCTTAGTGAGACCACACCTGGAGTATTGTGTGTAGTTTTGGTCCCCTAATTTGAGGAAGGACATTCTTGCTATTGAGCGAGTGCAGCATAGGTTTACAAGTTAATTCCCGGGATGGCGGGACTGTCATATGCTGAGAGACTGGAGCATCTGGGCTTGTACACTCTGGAGTTTAGAAGGATGAGAGGGTTTCTTATTGAGACATATAAGATTGTTAAGGGCTTGGACACGCTAGAGGCAGGAACATGTTCCCGATGTTGGGGGAGTCCAGAACCAGGGGCCATAGTTTAAGAATAAGGGGTAAGCCATTTAGGACGGAGACGAGGAAACACTTTTCCACACAGAGATGGTGAGGCTGTGGAATTCTCTGCCTCAGAGGGCGGTGGAGGCCGGTTCTCTGGATACTTTCAAGAGAGAGCTAGATAGGGCTCTTAAAGAGTCAGGGGATACGGTGAGAAGGCAGGAACGGGGAAGTAATTGGGGATGATCGTCCATGATCACATTGAATGGGGGTGCTGGCTCAAAAGGCCAAATGGCCTACTCCTGCACCTATTGTCTATTGTCTATTGACCTTGTCGTGAAAATGAAACTGCAACCGAGAAAATAAAATATTTCCGAGAAAGGGTGATTAAGGCGACAGATAGCACAATGGGCTAAGAGTTCGGCTGGCGACACACACACACACACACACACACACACACATACACACACACACACACACACACACATACACACACACACACACACACACACACACACACAGCCACACATACCGTTTCTTGATCACACCGTCTCCATCACAGGAAATAGACTCCTTCTTTTGTGGGGCGTGCACAGCCTAAAGTTGTAGGATAACTTGTTCTATTTGATCTTATTTGATAACAGGCTGATTGCATTTGTCGAAACAGTGTGGACCACGTGAAGGTTGGAATCTTCCACCCACAGGAGACAGACTATCGACTGGCATCTATTATAATCCCACTGACCCCCACAACTATCTAGACTACACTTCTCCCCACCCTGCTTCCTGTAAGGATTCCCCTATTCCCAATTCCTCCGTCTACGCCGTATCTGTGCCAAGTTGAGGTGCTCCACACCAGGTCATCGGAGATGTCCTCATTCTTTAGGGAACTGGGGTTCCCCTCTCCCATCACAGATGAGGCCCTCACTAGGGTCTCCTTGGTACCCTGCAGCTCTGCCCATGCTCCCCTCCCCCCAGTTGCAACAGGGACAGAGTCCCCCGTCCTCACCTTTCACCCCATTAGCCATCACATACAGCACATAATCCTCCAACATTTTCACCACCACCAACGGGATCTCACCACTGGCCACATCTTCCCATCTCCACCCCTTTCCACTTTCCGCAGAGACCGTTCCCTCCGCAACTCCCTGGTCAACTCGTCCCTTTGCACACAAACCACCCCCTCCCCGGGTACTTTCCCCAGCAACTGCAGGAGATGCAACACCTGCCCCTTTACTTCCCCCCACAATTCAGTCCAAGCACCGTGACAGTCTTTTCAGGTGAGTTAGAGGA
Organism: Leucoraja erinaceus; assembly: GCF_028641065.1. Classification (NCBI taxonomy): domain Eukaryota; kingdom Metazoa; phylum Chordata; class Chondrichthyes; order Rajiformes; family Rajidae; genus Leucoraja; species Leucoraja erinaceus. The sequence goes on along the minus strand of NW_026576796.1, from coordinate 309 downwards.
TCACATGCACCTCCTCCAACCTCATTTACTGTATCTGCTGTTCCAGGTGTGGATACAGTAGATGTCGTTCAATACAGGTGAGGTGCCAGAGGATTGGATGGTAGCAAATGTTGTGCCTCTTTTCAAGAAGGGCTACAGGGGCAATGCTGGGAACTATAGGCCGGTGAACTTAACATCTGTAGTTGGTAAGTTACTGGAGAATATTCTGAGGGATAGGATATACAGGCATTTGGATGGGCAAGGGCTGATTAGGGACAGTCAGCATGGTTTTGTACGTGGGAGGTCATGTCTCACAAATCTGATTGATAT
>NW_026576795.1:0-140000 GCF_028641065.1 Leucoraja erinaceus | reverse complement strand
TCAAATTGTTGGATATGAGGCCAATAAACATTCTCTGCCCGAAAGCTGATTGAATGGCAACTGAACTGTTACTTGGCAAGTACATCAGCAAGTGTACACATCGAAGATCTGCAAGTATAAGTATAATATTATTACATATTATCTTTAAAGAGGATGTTTCACTATTGCAAGCACTACTAAAAGTCCACCCACTTAAAATAAAGTCTGCCACCTTAACATTTATCTCGTTATCCCTCATGTATTGTGTTTTCACAATTATTGACTCTAATATTTGGTGTTGATAACATTCTCAGAGACTGTTTTTGAAATGTTATTGATCTTTGCAATATTGCCGTGATCAATAACCCAGGATGTTTCAACCCTTTTTCAAATTTGACCACCTCTCAACTGGAACAAGGTGCAGGAACCTGAGAACTATTATCTGCCATAGACACCAAATGCTGGAGTAATTCAGCGGGATAGGCAGTATCTCTGGAGAGAAGGAATGGGTGACGTTTTTCGGATCAAGACCCTTCTTCAGACAGTCTCGACCCAAAACGTCACCCATTCCTTCTCTCCAGAGACAATCAATCAATCAATCAATCACAAAATTAATTTGCCAGCATCAGTACATTCTCTGCCCGAAAGCTGATTGAATGGCAACTGAACTGTTACTTGGCAAGTACATCAGCAAGTGTACACATCGAAGATCTGCAAGTATAAGTACATTCTCCGGTGGGCGGCGCGACTCTTGTCAGCAGCGGCCTCTGCAGCCCGTCCGCGTTTTATTATTTTCTGTCTATGTTTTTATGTAGTTTTTGTTATTTTTTGTTGGGGTGTGTGTGTGGGGTGTGGGGGTGGGGTGGGAGGGGGGGAAACTTTTAAATCTCTCCCTGCACGGGAGACCCGACCTTTTCTCGTCGGGTCTACGTTATCGTTGGGGCTGCAATGAGGAGCGGCCTCCAACAGGAAGAGACCGGGGACTCTGGTGCCGACGACTCACCTCACCGTCGCGGAGCTGGCCGAGTCCGGAGCGGGTGGAGCGGTGGAGGAGCGCTGCTGCTGCTGCTGCTGCTGCTGGCCCGACCGGAGAGTCGGAGGCTTCAACTGCAGGTCTGCGGACGGCGGCACCGGGAGCCCGCGGGTCCCTGGAGGGAGACCGCTTTTCAGGGCTCTCGCAACGGCGACTTCTCCCGCCCGAGTTGCGGGGTCGAAGAGCTCCTGGAGCGGGGCCTAACATCACCGCCCCGCGCGGCTTGGAATGGAAATTGGAGGAACAGCAGCTCATATTCCGCTTGGGTAGTCTGCATCCTGGTGGCATGAACATTGAATTCTCACAATTCTGTTAACCCTTGCTGTCTCCTTATCTTCCTAGCTCAGCACTCGGGCTCCTCCTCCTCCTTTTTCCTTTCGTCTCCCCGCCTCCCCCCAGCCCCAATCAGTCTGAAGAAGGATTTCGGCCCGAAAAGTTGCCTATCTCCTTCGTTCCATAGATGCTGCTGGTGATTTTCTCCCGCATTTTTGTGTACCTATGACTGGTCATTTGTTGTATATGTACATGTGAGTACTTGACTTTCTAGGCTCTTGAACTTTCCTCTTTAATTCACCACATTAGTTTTCAATTCTCATTTCCTCATATAAGGCATCAATGGTCATTACATTATAGGAATGTATATGGAGCCAACGGAGGCTGACAGAGAGAAATAGAACTGTCAGATTCTTTGAAAGTGGTGACATTTTGAAGGTTCTGAAATGATTGTCATATTTGAAATGCCAATTTTTTTATTTTGTAAGTATAGGTTGTTCAGTAGAAAATAGATTTGAGCTGTCAGCTGAATGGAAAGCACAAGCTAACAGTTCTAACATTCATTGCCAAGGGAACAGCACATGTGTTTGTTTTTTACTCAGAAATGTAACTGTTACACAATGAATATTAAATTGACTTCATCCTGCCTTGGTCAAATTTAAATGGCTTCTTTTGATGGGCTTTAGTGAAATGTTCTTTATAATGCACCAAATAGGAAAATATGGTAAGTAATATGAATCACGTTTTAATATCAATCCCTGTGAATGAAAAAGAAACACAATAATTGATTGGATAAATAAGGGTCTACAGATGGTGAAATCTGGAACCAAAAAAAATTATACTGCTGAAAGTAGTAGTAGTTTAAGGGACAGAAGTTTAGGGGTAATATGAGGGGGAACTTCTTTACTCAGAGAGTGGTAGCGGTGTGGAATGAGCTTCCAGTGGAAGTGGTGGAGGCAGGTTCGTTGGTATCATTTAAAAATAAATTGGATAGGCATATGGATGAGAAGGGAATGGAGGGTTATGGTATGAGTGCAGGCAGGTGGGACTAAGGGAAAAAAATTTGTTCGGCACGGACTTGTAGGGCCGAGATGGCCTGTTTCCGTGCTGTAATTGTTATATGGTTATATGGTTATATGGTTAAGTACTCAAATCAAGCAGCATCTAGGGAGGCAAAAGGATAGTAGATAACTCAGGTTGACACCCTGCATCAAGACTGAACGTTTATAAGGAATATAGAAATTAATAACACAATAACATTTACATTTTCCTGGAATCTACCATTTATTTCATAGAAACATAGAAACATAGAAACATAGAAACATAGAAGCTAGGTGCAGGAGGAGGCCATTCGGCCCTTCAAGCTAGCACTGCCATTCATTGTGATCATGGCTGATCGTCCCCAATCAATAACCCGTGCCTGTCTTCTCCCCATATCCCTTGATTCCACTAGCCCCTAGAGTTATGTCTAACTCTTTCTTATATCCATCCAGTGATTTGTGGCAGGGAATTCCACAAATTCACAACTCTCTGGGTGAAATGTTTTTTTCTCACTTCACTCTTAAATGGCCTCCCCTTTATTCTAAGACTGTGGCCCCTGGTTCTGGACTCGCCCAACATTGGGAATATTTTTGTAATTCAAAATGCCATTTTAGTAATACTTTGGAACAGATAAAAAGGATTACTTTGTTTGCTCCCTGAAAACAAATAATTTCTATGGTTACAGAAATGTGCATATGATTTTTCTATGAGTGTTAAAAAACTAGGTTTTAGGATGCGTAACGTGGTATTTACTTTAGCTGGTTTTAGATATCTTACTGTTAGATTTTAACTTGGGGGTGTTGAAGTAGATGGTGAATTCGCAATTTTCCTAGATGAGGAAACCTACGAATTGAAAGCATTTCAGGCATTGTGTGCATGTTCCAATTTTGACTTCCAGAAATAATGGGAATAATGACACTGCAGAAGGATGGATGTTAAGATTGGAGGAGTGACTTGGTCTGCTGGATCCTAACCCTATATCTAGCAAGATATATTGAAGTTGATAGTACACAAAAATGCTGGAGAAACTCAGCGGGTGCAGCAGCATCTATGGAGCGAAGGAGATAGGCAACGTTTCGGGCCAAACCCTTCTTCAGTTTGGCAGGCATAGCAGGACGAGAAGCATAGGTGGGGCTGGACATTCCAATTGATGCTATATCACAAGAACCTTTAATATGGATATAAATGGGTTATCTGAATCACTGCTTTTAAAGGTGATAGTGGTTACAGGTAAGACATGTACAGGTGCTCCCTCAGGAAATCGGCACTATCTAACCCTAGGTCACCAACTGATATTAGGTCAGCAACCTTCTCTGTTAATTAGTACTGATTTAACGATGAAATGTTAATGTACAGAGGCAAGAACAAATTAAGGAGGCAAATCTTTTTGTTATTTGTTATTTTGTTATAAAAATAATCCTTTCTTAACCTTGAAACAACACCCCGCCCTTTGCCTCAATCACCATTTTCTCCCACATCATTCTGAAGATATAGTATGTGATTAAAACTGTTCCCTTTATCTCTCACACACACACACATACCATATCCATAGTCTGTGTTACAAAATATGTTCCATAATATAAAGGGTACTCAGAAACTAGATGGGTGAGACAATTTTATGGATAGCAAAACCAAATAAAGTGTAAAATGGTCATGCCACATAATCCATTGGTATTTCCATCATGAATGTAAATTTGTCCCCATTTGTCTACTTTTGCAGAGCTTCTCGGCAATACTTCAATAGAGCTAGGCCAAATAATATAGACGATGAACTATTGTACAGGGTAAGGAGTTAAGGTTCTTTCAATTGCCTTCACTGGTGTGGAAGCTTTCTGCTGCACTTGAGATCCAATGACGGCTTATCTTACTTCAGCTGATTCTTCAAACACAAAGCTCAATTCTAACATTACTCTTGTCGCAGATAAAACAATTCCATACAATTCTACTTTACTGTGTTCTGAGCAGCAATCACAAAGCAAATGAAAGTTCTTTGCTGTCATAGGCTTTCTCAAATATCTATTGTTCTCAGACATTAATTGATTGCACAAGATTTTCATTCTAAACACTTACTGAAAGTGAAGAATCTTTCATAATTGAAATTGGTTTCTTTCTTTGAATATCAATTCCTCATGAGACTATGATGAAAACCAACGATTTGGTATTTTATTGTTTAGGACTAGATAACGCATTATAATTTGAGTCCTGTCTCACCAGAAGTAAAATTAATATCTTCAAATTCCCTGAGTTTGCTCCTATTGTGGCTGTTCTCAATCTGATCAATTCCTGTCTTACCACTGGGCAACTGGAGTACCCTTTGTGCCATTTTTTAATGTATTTATTCATTTGCATTAGAAGCAATTGTACAGAGATAAAACATTCGGCATCTAAATTTATACAATTATTGTACAGCTTCATTTTTAACCTTATAACCTAAAATATGAAAATGAAAAAAAGAAAATAAAAAGAAACCAAGAAAGAAAAAAAGTAGAAAGTGAAAAGATAGATTGAAGAAGAACAAAAGAAAGTTCCCTAAACTACCAAAGTAATGTGGCAGAAAGATATAGAATTATTAAAAAAGAAAAAGAAAGGTGGAGATATACCTTGCCCCTCGTCCCCCCCTCCGCCCATCTCACCCAACCCAGCATCGGATTTAAATTTAAATTTGTGTTGCATCATGCTATTGTTGTAAGAATTCGTTAAAGGGTGTCCATGTCTTAAGAAATTGACCTGTGTTCTTCCGCCAAGACAAGCCTAATGTTCTCCAAATGTAGTGTCTCGGACATATCTATGATCCACATCTTCACTTTGGCTGTTTCCAAAAATTTAAGTATTAATTTTTTCGCCGTTATCAGGCCATAGTTAAGGAAACGTCTTTGAAATATCGTTAGCTCAGAACAGGCCTCTGACATAGCTAGCGTGATCAGTTTCATGTCGGGATCCAATTTAGTTTTAAGTATTTTGGAAAATATATCAAAAATTCCCCTCCAGAAGTTTTGTAATTTTGTACAGGAAACAAAAGAATGGGTTATGGTTGCTTCTTGGAGGAGACATTTATCACAAATAGGAGAGACATTTGGAAATATCTTGTTCAATTTAGACTTTGAATAATAGTCTATGCAGTATTTTCAATTGTATTAGTGAGTGCCTAACAGTAAGAGAACAGTAATGTGTATATATAGAAGACTTTTCTCCCAACTATCCTTTGAAATTGTTAAACCCAATTCGTCTTCCCAAGCTCGCCTAATTATTCCCGATGGTGGGAAATGTAAATTTAAAAGGGTATTATAGAAATACGATATTAACATTTGAATCCACCTTTCTGTTCATGCATTCATCTAGTATATCTGGACCCATGGAGTGACAATCTTGCGTGTGTATTTTTCACATAGTCTCGTATTTGAAGATATCTGAAATAATGGCTACCTTTCAGATGATATTTCAGCTGCAATTCTTGAAATGAGAGGAAGGTCCCCTTCTCATAAAGGTGTCCCAGCTTTGAAATTCCTAGGCTTTCCCATTGTACAAATGCCTTGTCTAAAGTAGACGGTTTAAACGAGGGATTATTGGCGATTGGTTAGAGGAGTGAGAAATTTCTCAATTTAAGGATTGATTTCAACTGTTTCCAGATTTGTAAAATGCTATGGATTATCCGATTTATGTCATGTTGATTTCACACAGAGAGTGGTGAATCTCTGGAACTCTCTGCCACAGAGGGTAGTTGAGGCCAGTTCATTGGCTATATTTAAGAGGGAGTTAGATGTGGCCCTTGTGGCTAATGGGTCAGAGGGTATGGAGAGAAGGCAGGTATGGGATACTGAGTTGGATGATCAGCCATGGTCATATTGAATGGCGGTGCAGGCTCGAAGGGCCGAATGGCCTACTCCTGCACCTAATTTCTATGTTTCTATGTTTCTATGATTTCTTCAGATGTATTGGACAAAGAAGAATCGCGCCTATATTGAAAGGCAAACAATCTTCCCTCTCCATTTTTAACCAGTTTACTTTTTGGCATGTATCGTCCATCCAGTAAATTAAATTTTTAATATTAGTTGCCCAGTAATAGAGAAGAAAATTAGGGAGAGCCAGTCCACCGATTTCTTTAGGTTTGTATAAATGTCGTTTGTGAATTCTGTGAGTTTTATAATCCCGGATAAAATTTGTAATCACAGAGTCGGGTTTAAAAAAAAAAAGTTTTTAGGGAGGAAAATCGGTATTGATTGAAATAGGTACAGGGGTCGTGGAAGGAAAATCATCTTTATGGCATTTACTCTACCTATAAGGGAAATCAGAAGTGTTTTCCAAAATTGAATAAGGGCATTTAATTTGGTGATTAATGGTGGAAGATTTGCTTGAAATAAGGAGGGATATTTTCTAGTCACGCAGACTCCAAGATATTTACATTTTTCTGTAGCAATTCTATAGGGACATTTTTAGGAGATGTGAAGGATCTTGAGATTTTATCGGCATAGTTTCACTTTTGTTCCAGCTTATTCTATACGCTGAGAAGAAGCCAAATTGTTGTATGAGGTTTAGTATATTGGGATACTGACTTGGGAGCTGGTAATATATAATAGTGCATCGTCTGCATATAACAAAATCTTATTATTAATATATTTAGTATTATAGATATTAATGCGGGATAAAATTTAGGTATGTGAAGAGGAAAACATTAGTTAAGACCAAAGTTGGACCCTTGAAGACCGAAAAAGATGAATTTATTATGGGGAACAAGAAAATGGCTGATGAGTTGAACAGGTACTTTGGATCTGTCTTCACTAAGGAGGTCACAAACAATCTTCCTGATATAATAGTGGAAAGAGGATATGGGATTATACCTACGACTGCACACCTGTACATGGTACTAACAACATCATCAAGTATGCAGATGATACAATGGTGATTGGCCTCATCAGCAACAACGATGAGTAGGCCTATAGGGAGGAGGTCCAGCTCCTAGCAGCATGGTGCGCTGACAACAACCTGGCCCTTAACTCCAAGAAGACCAAGGAGCTCATTGTAGACTTCAGGAAGTCCAGAGGCGGCACGCACACCCCCATCCACATCAACGGGACGGAGGTGGAACGTGTTTCCAGCTTCAGGTTCCTGGGGGTCAACATCTCCGATGATCTATCTTGGACCCACAATACCTCAACTCTGTTCAAGAAGGCTCACCAGCATCTCTTCTTCCTGAGGAGACTGAAGAAGGTCCATCTGTCTCCTCAGATCCTGGTGAACGTCTACCGCTGCACCATCGAGAGCATCCTTACCAACTGCATCACAGTATGGTATGGCAACTGCTCTGTCTCCGACCAGAAAGCACTGCAGAGGGTGGTGAAAATTGCCCAACGCATCACCGGTTCCTCGCTCCCTTCCATTGAGTCTGTCCAAAGCAAGCGTTGTCTGCGGAGGGCGCTCAGCATCGCCAAGGACTGCTCTCACCCCAACCATGGACTGTTTACCCTCCTACCATCTGGGAGGCGCTACAGGTCTCTCCGTTGCTGGACCAGCAGGTCCAGGAACAGCTTCTTCCCTGCGGCTGTCACTCTACTCAACAACGTACCTCGGTGACTGCCAATCCCCCCCCCCCCCCCCCCCCCCCCCCCCCCCCGGACACTCCTCCCACAGGAAAAACACTATGTCTGTATACATGTAAATAGATTTATTTATTGAAATCATATTCTATGTCGCTCTTCCAGGGAGATGCTAACTGTATTTCGTTGTCTCTGTACTGTACACTGACAATGACAATTAAAGTTGAATCTGAATCTGAATCTGAATCTGAAGCTGAAGGAAATCCACATTAGGCAGGAAATGGTGTTGGATAGACTGATGGGACTGAAGGCTGATAAATTCCCAGGGCCTGATGGTCTGCATCCCAGGGTATTTAAGGAAGTGGCTCTAGAAATTGTGGATGCATTGGTGATAATTTTCCAATGTTCTATAAACTCAGGATCAGTTCCTGTGGATTGGAGGGTAGCTAATGTTATCCCACTTTTTATTCCATGGGGAATTATAGACCAGTTAGCCTGACATCGGTGGTGGGGAAGATGCTGGAGTCAATTATAAAACATGAGATAGCCGCTCATTTGGATAGCAGTAACAGGATTGGTCCGAGTCAGCATGGATTTACGAAGGGAATATCATGCTTGACTAATCTTCTGGAATTTTTTGAAGATGTAACTGGGAAAATGGATAAGGGACAGCCAGTGGATGTGGTGTACCTGGACTTTCAGAAAGGATTTGATAAGGTCCCACAAAGGAGATTAGTGGGCAAAATTAGGGCACATGGTATTAGGGGTAGATTCAGATTCCGATTCAGATTCAACTATATTGTCATTGTGCAGTGTACATTACAGAGACAACGAAATGCAGTTAGCATCTCCCTAGAAGAGCGACATAAATATGAGCAATAAATAAATCTGTGTGCTGACATGGATAGAGAAGTGGTTGGCAGACAGGAAACAAAGAGTAGGGATTAACGGGTCCCTTTCAGAATGGCAGGCAGTGACTAGTGGGGAACCGCAAGGCATGCAGATACAGCAGGCAGTGATGAAAGCGAATGGCATGTTGGCCTTTATAACAAGAGGAATAGGATACAGTAGCAAAGAGGTCCTTCTGCAGTTGTACAGAGCCCTAGTGAGACCACACCTGGAATATTGTGTGCAGTTTTTGTCCCCTAATTTGAGAAAGGACATTCTTGCTATTGAGGGAGTGCAGCGTAGGTTTACAAATTTAATTCCCGGGATGGTGGGACTGTCATATGCTGAGAGAATGGAGCAGCTGGGCTTGTACACTCTGGAGTTTAGAAGGATAAGAGAGGATCTTATTGAAACATATAAGATTATTAAGGGTTTGGACACGCTAGAGGCAGGAAACATGTTCCCGATGTTGGGGGAGTCCAGAACCAGGGGCCACAGTTTAAGAATAAGCAGTAAGCCGTTTCGAACGGAGACGAGGAAACACTTTTTCTCACAGAGAGTGGTGAGTCTGTGGAATTCTCTGCCTCAGAGGGCGATGGAGGCAGGTTCTCTGGATGCTTTCAAGAGAGAGCTAGATAGGGTCTTAAAAATAGCGGAGTCAGGGTATATGGGGTGAAGGCAGGAACGGGGTACTGATTTGGGATGATCAGCCATGATCACATTGAATGGCAGTGCTGGCTCGAAGGTCCAAATGGCCTACTCCTGCACCTATTATCTATTGTCTCTTATGATTTCAGCCAAGGGTTCTATAGCAAGGGCAAATAACATTGGTGATGAAGCACACCCTTGTCTAGTGCCCCAGGATAATTGAAATCCAGGTGAGAGAGTTTAATTCATCAGTATTCTGGCAGTCGGATTGTTATATAACAACTTTATCCATGAAATAAAATTTTCTCCTAGTTGGAATTTTTGCAATACCGTGAAGAGATATTCCCTTTCCACTTGGTCAAATGCTTTTTCTGCATCTAAAGAACATTTGTGCCATTTATACCATTAGGTAAGTTTGCCATCCTCACCATCTGTGAATAAAGATTACATTGGACCTGTCAAAATATTGTCATTGACAGTCAAGGTCAATGAAGAAACAAATTAAAGTGCTGACATATTTAATGTACTACTTTATCCAGCGGCAGGTCCATGCCTTCAACAAACCATTCCTGGCCCACTTGGACTCCACCAAGGACCGTAAACTCGCCCGCCTCCAGACCGCTCCTGCCACCGACACTCCGCGACTCGACCACCTGCAGGCCCCGGGCCCCAACGCTGGCCCGCGCCACCTGCCCGAACACCACCAGGCCCAGTCCCACGATGCCATATTTGCCATGAGGAACAGCACCAACACTCACCGCCTCCCTGACCGATCTCAGGCCTGGACACCGAAGATGCTGCATGTGGCCACTGCCGTCGACCTTCACCTACTCACCGATGATGCCGAACCTCGCTGCCTCACCGATACCTATGACAATCGTCGCCAAACCGATAACGCCAACCCTCCCTGCCTCACCGTTACCTCCAACAATCGCCACCTCACTGGGACCGCCGACCCTCGCCACTCCACCGCCCACCAGCAGGCCGCAGCCGTCAACGTAACTTAGTCCTTGGCTCAGCATCGGGCCTGAAGTCTCCACACTGCAGACTCTCACACTACGGGGACTGGGTCCCAGTGCGCTCCACCCCCCCCCCCCCCCCCTCCCCCCTCCCCCCCCCCCCCCCCCCCCCCCCCCCCCGCCCCCCCACCTACAGGGAACTACAGTGGTTGTTCCACTGGGTTTTCCCCCCTCCCCCTTGTACCATGTGACCCTAGCTCCTGCCCACCCTCACTATAGTCCTCATACCCCCTCCTCGTTCCTCACCACCTACCACCCCCCTATCAGACATTGCCTCGGCCTCCGTCCACTTACCTGCCTTCCTCCGGCCTCAACCCCCATCCTTGCCGAATGTTTACCACTCCCTCTCTCTGATACCGAACGGTCTGTCCTCAGCAGAGTCCTCACCTTTGTTCCCCTCCATCCCCACCTCAATGAGTTCCGTATCCGCCATGATGTGGAGCTCTCTCTTCCGTCGCCTCCGCATCCAAGCGTATTTCCATGGGAAGGAATCTGCTTCTTCCGTCTCCAATGGACCCCCTCCTCTTGGACTCCTCCTCAAGGCCATCTACCTGCTTTAGACCTTTTAATTTTTAAACTGCGAGCGGGACATCAACCACCTCAACTTCTCCACTCCCCTTTCTCACTCTAACCTCTCCCCCCCTGAACGTACAGCCCTCCACCTACTCTGCAACAACCCAGACTGGGTGATCAAACCTGCCGACAAGGGAGGTGGCGTGGTAGTCTGGTGCGCTGATCTCTATCGGTCTGAGGCCAGGCGCCAACTCTCAGACACCTCCTCCTACTTATCCTTGAACAATGACCCTGCAGACAAGCACCAGGCCATTATCTCAAACACTCTCCCTGCCCTCCCCAGCCTCTAACCTCATCGTTCCCCAGCCCTGCGCGGCCCGGTTTTACCTTCTCCCCAAAATCCACAAACCTGACTGACCTGGCAGACCCATTGCTTCTGCTTGCTCTTGCCCCACCAAACTTATTTCCACATACCTCGACTCCATTCTATCCCCCTGGTCAAATCCACTCCTATCACCTCACACGTTCGGCTCCTCCATGACTTCCGTTTTCCAGGCCCCCATTCCCTCATCTTCACCATGGATGTCCAGTCACTCTACACCTCCACCCCCCCCCCCCCCCCCCACCAGGAGGGTCTTAAAATTATGAATCATGAAATCGTACACAGAGATAAGGAAGCTTGTTTCTCTCAGCAGTGTGTTACCCGCGCTCCTTATCACTAAGTGCAGTAAATGGGGAGCTTATGATTGGCTTATGGTGCGGGGATTATGGTGCGGTCCACCTGAGAGGTGAGATAGAATGTCAAGATTCCCTTGTATTGTGTTTGACTTGTATTAACCATCTGTTGTTGAATAAGATTCACAAAGAAAAAGTATGTTGTGACTAATGAAATAATTGGTACTCATGTAGTACATAGTGTATTTTCGTATAGTTGTATCTAACAAAAACAATCTCCCCATGATATCATGCAATAAAGTATCTTGAAGCAAACCTGCAAAGTCTACGTTTTATTTTTTGTTTAATTCCCCTCTAAATTAATTTCTTCCACAAACATCCAGCATGAAGTGCCTAGGCCTTGTCCATTCAAGTGCAACCCTTCCAATTCCTTTGTTATCTATACAGCGCCCATCAAGCTCGAAACCTTCGTCCTGCACCTATCAAACATATTTCTGACAATGCTGTCAGCTTCAAAACCATCTTCCCTCATCACAAATGCTAAATGTGGTTGATGGTAGGAGCTATTCATTCTATTTGTACAAAAAACAATTCAATTTGCTATTATATAGTCAGACAGTTTATCTAACCATGTGCCGACAATTTTGCAAAAGATATCTCTGCGATTCAGCCAGCTCAAAAACAGGCTGTCTACCTTTCATTTGTATGTTGAATTGCACATTATTTCAAAATGTACTAAAGTTGTCAGCAAAAATTTGCTGTTTACAAAATGGGCATCATTAAATTCTCATCGATTATACTTGGAACTATGGACACTAAAACTGTTCGATTCAGCTTTAGTCAGGATCTGCAGCGGTTGATTGATTTGTTTATGGGTGGGAATGGTGTGGGATGTTATGAGAGAGGAATTAGAATATGATGATTTAGCAAGGGCATCAAAATATGTGACTGAGTTGGAAAATTAAGATGATAATAGAATTCATCCTCCTCTACCTCCAATATCCCAGCTGTTTTCCAAATTTGCTCAGCACATTTTTCTTTGCTCGATATTGAGGCGATTGAGAGGGGATCTTATAGAAACTTACAAAATTCTTAAGGGGTTGGACAGGCTAGATGCAGGAAGATTGCTCCCAATTTTGGGGAAGTCCAGGACAAGGGGTCACAGCTTAAGGATAAGGGGGAAATCCTTTAAAACCGAGATGAGAAGAACTTTTTTCACACAGAGAGTGGTGAATCTCTGGAACTCTCTGCCACAGAGGGTAGTCGAGGCCAGTTCATTGGCTATATTTAAGAGGGAGTTAGATGTGGCCCTTGTGGCTAAGGGGATCAGGGGGTATGGAAAGAAGGCAGGTACGGGATACTGAGTTGGATGATCAGCCATGATCATATTGAATGGCGGTGCAGGCTCGAAGGGCCGAATGGCCTACTCCTGCACCTAATGTCTATGTTTCTATGTTTCTATGTTTCTATATGCTCAAAGCTGCATGTGACTTGCTGGCCTTGCTGTGATGTAAAGGATCATAGACCACACAATCACTCCCTCCAGAACTCCCTGGTGCTCTAATCCCTTTCCACCCGAAGGTACTTCCCCCTGCAAATGCAGGAGACGCAGCACCTGTCCCTTTACCACCTCCCTCGATCTCATCTAGGGAACCTGACAATCCTTTCAGGTGAGGTAGAAGTTCACTTGCACCTCCTCCAACCACATCTACTCTATCCGTTCTGCTCGATGTGGACTCCTGCATATCAGCGAGATCAAGCACAGACTGGGCGATCATTCCGCTGAACACCTAAGCTCAATCTTCCTTGTCTATGCGATCTCCCTGTTGCCAAACATTTTAACTCCCTTTCCTATTGGCACACTGACCTTTCAGTCCTGGGCCTCCTCCCATTGTCGGTGTGAGGCCACACGCAAATTGGAAGAACAGGTCCTCATATTTAGCTTTGGCAGCTTACAACCCAGTGGTATGAATTTTGATTTCTCCAATTTCATGTAACTCCTGCATTCCCTCTCTCTCTTGCCCTCCCCCATTGTGATCCGAGCACTGTCACGGCCCTTGGCCTTGCCACCGGCATTCTCTCAATGATGTTGTTTGGTGTCATCTGCCTGACAGCTCGAACATTAACTGCCCACAACTAGACAGTCCAGTCCAGTCCAGAGCAGAGCATCCTTGGGCAGATGCTGTTCTAAGTTCTCTTTCAAAGCCATCCACGGTTTCCTCCACTGACAGCTGGCAATCTGCTGAAAGGCACACTGCAGCTACTGGGCTGATATTACATGGTCAGACCTCAAAGGCATGTGGATGAAAGCAAGCACTTAAGTGCATGTGTCTACTTAGTTAACATTTGTGTGGAATTTGACAGCACATAATTCAGAAAATATTTTGTTTGAGCTTCGTTATAACCTTTGGGCTAAACAGATACCATAATGATCAGTCTGAAGAAGGGTTTCGGCCCGAAACGTCGCCTATTTTGTCACAGTTGAAGGATAAGGGGGAAATTGAGTTGAGGCCAGTTCATTGGCTATATTTAAGAGGGAGTTAGATGTGGCCCTTGTGGCTAAAGGGATCAGGGGGTATGGAGAGAAGGCAGGAACAGGATACTGAGTTGGATGATCAGCCATGATCATATTGAATGGCGGTGCAGGCTCCAAGGGCCAAATGGCCTACTCCTGCACCTATTTTCTATGTTTCTATGTTTCTATGTTTCTATTTCCTTCGCTCCATAGATGCTGCTGCACCCACTGAGTTTCTCCAGCATTTTTGTGTACCTTCGATCTTCCAGCATCTGCAGTTCCTTCTTGAACACCATAATGATGAATGACATTTAAAAGGTTATGTAGAAAATGGGGTAATAACGGTTGTGGAGGGCAGATTGCCAGTGGTGATGAAATCAGAGGCAGCCAGGGAGATAATGGCCTGGTGTTCAACTGTGGGGTAATGGACAAGGGGTAGGTTTGAGGTGGTGTCCCAATGCTGGTGCCTGGTCTTGGTACAGTAGAGGTCAGCTCATCAGACTACAACTGTATCTCCCTTATCAGACGGAATTTTTAATGCTAATGTCGGGATTGTTGCAAAATGACCGGTATGAAATGGGGGCGAAGGATTGATTACATAGTCAAGTGAATCGGTCACAGAAGGCCCACACAGAACAGAATGTCTTAGATTTTGTTCTTCCCTCATTCCTTCCTCCGCTGCACCCACTGATCTGTAGCTATCCACCATATTGCTGGTGGCAAGACTGAGTCGTCTGGTAAGATCCATACAGTTCATACCATGTATTCTATTGAATATTGTATTGCATTAGACCAACCTGCACTACACAGTGCTGAAAGGAATTCATTGTGTACACGTGGCTCCCCGAATTCAGCAGATGGCCTTTTATTTTGCTTTGATGACATAATTGCAGCTGACATAGTGGATTGCTGAAGAGTAAAGACATCATGACTGGGATTAAAAGACTCCACAATGGACGGCATAAATTGCCGTGTGTGGCCATGTTGTTCAAGGGGCAGAATATCCTTGAGCTCCAGTATATCTCCAAGCTGTCTTGTTGCCCACACAGTAATGTGCATAGAAACATAGAAAATAGGTGCAGGAGGAGGCCATCTGGTCCGAGCCAGCACCGCCATTCATTGTGATCATGGCTGATCGGCCCCTATCCATAACCTGTGCCTGCCTTCTCCTCATATCTCTTGAATCCACTAGCCCCTAGAGCTCTATCTAACTCTCTCTTAAATCCTGTGGTCTGTGGAAAGCAGAAAGGGGTGCAGATGGGAAGATGTGACTAGCAGTGAGATCCCATTGGAGGTGGCAAAAATATTGGAGGATTGTGTGCTGTTTGGTGAGTTTCAATGAGGAACCCCCTCATCCTTCTAAACTCAAGCGAGTACAGGCCCAGTGCTGTCAACCATTCATCATACATTAACCCAATCATCCCCAGGATCATCCTTGTAAATTCCTCATCGGCAATATATCCTTGCTCAGATATGGGGTCCAAAATTGCTCACAATACTGCAAATGCACTGTGACCAGTGTTTATAAATCCTCAGCATTGCATCCCTGTTTTTTGTATTCTTGTCATCTCAAAATAAATTCTAACATTGCATTTGCCTTCCTTCAACTTGCAGATTAACCTTTTGGGAATCCTGCACCAGCACTGCCCAATTCCTTTTCACTGCCAATTTCTAATTCCCTTCCTCATTTAGAAAATATTCTACACCTTATTCCTACTACTGAAATGCACGAGTGGACTGGTTGCTACCCTGTATTCCATCTACTACATATTTGCCCACTTTCCCAACCTGTCCAAGTCCCCTGTGGTGTCCATGCTGTCTCTACACTACCTGTTCCTCCAGCTGTATTTGTATCAGCAGCAAACATTGCCGCAAGCCATCAATTCCCTCCTGCAAATCATTAATATAAAACATGAAGTTGTGGCCCCAGCACCGAACTCCGAACACCACTAGCCACTGTCAGCCAACCAGAAAAAAACCCCACTTTCTTGCCACTCTTTGCCTTCTGCCATTCAGCCTTCTATCCATGCTAGAAACATAGCAACAGAAACATAGAAAATAGGTGCAGGAGGAGGCCATTTGGCCCTTCGAGCCAGCACCGCCATTCATTGTGATCATGGCTGATCGTCCCCTATCAATAACCCGTGCCTGCCTTCTCCCCATATCCCTCGACTCCACTAGCCCCTAGAGCTCTATCTAACTCTCTCTTAAATCCATCCAGTGATTTGGCCTCCACTGCCCTCTGTGGCAGGGAATTCCATACATTCACCACTCTCTGAGTGAAAAAGCTGTTTCTCACCTCAGTCTTAAATGACATCCCCTTTATTCTAAGACTGTGGCCCCTGGTTCTGGAATCGCCCCACATTGGGAACATTTTTCCTGCATCTAGCTTGTCCAGTCCTTTTGTTATTTTATATGTTTCTATAAGATCCCCCCTCATCCTTCGAAACTCCAGTGAATACTAGCCTAGTCTTTTCAATCTTTCCACATATGACAGTCCCGCCATCCCAGGGAACAATATCGTGAACCTACGCTGCACTTCCTCAATCACAAGGATGTCCTTCCTCAAATTAGGAGACCAAAACTGTACACAATACTCCAGATGTGGTCTCACCAAAGCCCTAGTGTCTTCCCTCTATTACCATGGGCTTGCATCTTCTTTAGCAGCCTCATGTGTGGCACCTCATCAAAAGTCTGTCTGAAAATCCAGCTAATACAACGTCCACTGATTATCCTTTGTCAATCCTGCTATTTACTTCCTCAAAGAATTCTAATAGATTTGTCTTGGCAAGATCTCCCCTTCACAAAACCATGCTGACATCAGCCTATTTTATCATTCTTCATTTTCAGCTCCAGTAGCTACATTCCCCTCTTCGCCAAACCTCAGCCATGACCTCTCAATCCTAATTCTTCTTTTAATCCAAATCAAGGGGAAAAAACATTTGTTCGGCACGGACTGGTAGGGCCGAGATGGCCTGTTTCCGTGCTGTAATTGTTATATGTTATATATGTTATATGTTATAACACCAGAAATCTGCCTCGATCAGAGTGCATTAACTGCAAGGAGAGGTTGAACAAACTTGAATTATTTTCACTGGAACATCAGGCACTGATAGAGAAGCATAGATTAGATAAATAGTCATAAGATTTTTTTTCCCAGGGTGGTAATGTCAAAACTAGAGGGCGTAATCTTAAAGTGAAGGGCAAAGTTCAAAGGAGATTTGCGGGGCAAGTGTTTTATACAAATACAGTTGGGAGCCTGAAGGCAGATATGTTAGTGATATTTAAGAGACCTTTA
This sequence comes from Leucoraja erinaceus, assembly GCF_028641065.1. Taxonomy (NCBI): domain Eukaryota; kingdom Metazoa; phylum Chordata; class Chondrichthyes; order Rajiformes; family Rajidae; genus Leucoraja; species Leucoraja erinaceus. The sequence continues at coordinate 122,587 of NW_026576795.1, read as the reverse complement.
GATAGGCACAGTGATATGTAGGGAATGGAGTAATATGGATCATATGCAGGCGGAGGAGATAATTTAACCTCACATCATGTTTGGCGCAGATATTTCAGACAGAAAGGCTTGTTCCTGTGCTGCATTCTATTATGTTCTATTGTTTTTCTCTTACTTTGCTACTTGTAAGTTGACAAAAGACTTCCATGTCCACCTTTTATCTTAGCCACTGATCTTATTTGCCCCATATTTCAATTTTCAGAATCTTTTTCTGCTTTCTGTCATTTTTGACATTACATACATTTTTTCCTTGTGTAGCATGAATGATCTGTAACAAAGTAGAATTCTATACAGGGTAGACAAATACATATATCATAGGAAGGATGTCAACAAAATAGAGAGAGTACAGAGGAGATTTACTAGAATGTTGCCTGGGTTTCAACAACTAAGTTACAGAGATAGGTTGAATAAGTTAGGTCTTTATTCTCTGGAGCGCAGAAGGTTAAGGGGGGACTTGATAGAGGTCTTTAAAATGATGAGAGGGATAGACAGAGTTAATGTGGACAAGCTTTTCCCTTTGAGAATAGGGAAGATTCAAACAAGAGGACATGACTTCAGAATTAAGGGACAGAAGTTTAGGGGTAACATGAGGGGGAACTTCTTTACTCAGAGAGTGGTAGCGGTGTGGAATGAGCTTCCAGTGGAAGTGGTGGAGGCAGGTTCGTTGGTATCATTTAAAAATAAATTGGATAGGCATATGGATGAGAAGGGAATGGAGGGTTATGGTATGAGTGCAGGCAGGTGGGACTAAGGGAAAAAAAGTTGTTCGGCATGGACTTGTAGGGCCGAGATGGCCTGTTTCTGTGCTGTAATTGTTATATGGTTATATGGTTATATATTCTATACATATTTATTCTGAAAATGAACTGAATTACCTTGACGCCAAATTTCATTCTCAAAATGTGATTAAACCTTTTTCTCGTGTACTTTAGTAGAGAAGCTAAGACGGGATTTAGCTTTATCTGAGTATTAAAGTCAAAATCTGAAACGTTTGATAGTCAAAATCGGAAGCTGGCTAATTGGAACAGCTTTTAAAATAAACTTTAATAATTGAATACTAAAGATCAGGATTTAAAAGATCTAAATACTAAAGTTGGGATTTAATCAGTTGAAACATTATATCCTCTCCACACATGGGCTTTAAATAATAAAGGAATGGAAATTGAGCTTCTAGGAAAATTAAAATAATTTTAAATAAAAGTAAATGTTGTGAATTATGAAGTAAATCTTTTTTTATGATGATTTAATAAATGATTCAATGCCTGGAAAAATAAAATGTAAAGGAAGTGAAAAATAGAAAGTTGATGTTAAAACAATCTACCAATTAACCTGTACACAAAACTCTAATCCATAAACTCTCTAACTCTCTGGAACTGAGATAACTGATACATAATCATTTGGGAAAAGTAAATTACTTTAATTACTTGGGAAAATAGTTACTTTAAGCAGGGAAGAAAAGACACTTGTATCGTTCCATCGATAATTTATTCATAGATTTAGACTTTAGGATTTAGAGATACAACGTGGAAACAAGTCCCTTGGCACACCGTGCCTGTTCTGACCAGCGATCACCCCATATACGAACACTATCGTGCACATTAGAGACACTTTTACTAGTTTTACCAAACCCAATTAACCTACAAACCCGTAAGTCTTTGGAGTGCAGTCACAGGGAGAATGTACAAACTCAGTACAAACAGCACCAGCACTCAATATTGATCCTGGGTTTCTGGCGCTGTGAAGCAACAACTCTACCACTGTGCCACTGTGTCGCCCTAATTCTCCATAGTGGTGAACACTGCTCCGTCCAACACAGATACTGACCTCCCCATAATCATGGGATCTATAGGAGGCACTGGCTCGAAATAGCTTCATCATAGGCCCACTCTCACCATTCTCTCATTTCAATGCTGCCATTGGGAAGGAGGTGCACAAGTCTGAAAACAGTGACCTCCAGGTTCAGGGACAATTTCTTCCCAACAACCATTAGACTATTGAATGCTAGAACTACTAACTAAACTACAAACTGTCTTGGTTACATTCAGGCTTTGTGATTTTGGTTTGTTTTGCAGAAATATTGTTTTTTTTAATTTATTGAACATAATTTTTTTGTTTGCTTTTCTGTAATCTATTAAGTACCTTGTTTACAGACCTGTTCTGCTGCTGCATGTAAGAATTAAAATTTTCCATTTTGGTAGTTATGACAATTAAACACACTTGGCTCTTGACACCACCACTATATTTGTAGGCACAGATGTAAATTAGTCATGTCTGCATGTAAACCAATTAATTCAGCAGCACCATTAAATAGCACATGTGGTGGTTGTTAGAATGTGATATATATATATATATACTGGACTAAGTGGGACCCATTGGGTGGCCAGTGGGGGGGCTTTCTGGAGCGCTGGTATGGGTTCTTGGGGTGGCATCTCAGTCCCTCAAGCCTGATCTGCTGGCAGCTCACTCACGGCCGGTGGGCTGGAAGTTGACACATGGCTATTTCGTGAAATTGCATTTCAAGCAGGGTGCAAGGCCACCAAAATCAAATCCATTTTCCTACCATTTCAAGCAGGGTGCAAGGCCACCAAATTCAAGTACAGTTTCTTACCACTTCATGCAGGGTGCAGGGACACCAAATTCAAGTGCAGTTTCCAACCAATTCAAGCAGAGTGCAAGACCACCAAATTCAAGTGCAGATTCCAACCCCTTCAAGCAGGGTGCAAGGCCACCAAATTCAGTGAAATTTCATACCATTTCAAGCAGGATGCAAAGCTGCCAAATTCAAGTGCAGCTGCATTCCACTTCAAGCAGGGTGTAAGGCCACCCAATTCAAGTGCAATTTCATTCCATTTCAAGCAGGGTGAAACCACCATAAAACCACACAAAACACCAAGATAAAAGATGGCCGTGCCGTTGTGGTTTGGCTGCCTGTCGTCTCCCGCTGAAACAAAGTCCCATTAAAAGTCCGGTTAAAAGTAACCTCTACCGTTTGTATGGTCTGCAGTCAAAGCTGGCGTACGAACGGCAAACATTATTAAATATACAAGACTCGGTCGTCGAGGTCTTCACCCGAGGCCCCGCACCGAGCCCCGGACAATGCCCTGCACCGAGCCGAGCCTCTGTCATCGAGATCTTCATCCGTGGCCCCGGACTAGACCCCAGACTGAGCCCCAGACAAGGTTTTACTTATGGTCATGGCGCAAATCAATTCCTACCTCGACAAAAACCTGGACCCACTGCAGTTCGCTTACTGCCACAACAGATCAATGGTGGATGCGATCTCACTGGCTCTCCACTTGGCTCTGGATCACTTGGACAACAAAAACTCATATGTCAGGCTGTTATTCATTGACTACAGCTCGGCATTTAATACCATCATCCCCCCCCAAGCTGGTTACCAAATTCTCAGACCTGTGCAATTGGATCCTCGACTTCCTCATTCACAGACCACATTCTGGCCGTATTGGTGGAAATGTGTCAGCCTCGATAACAATCAGCACGGGAGCACCTCAAGGCTGCGTGCTCATCCCCCTGCTGTACTCGCTCTATAAACCAAGACTGCGTAGCCGGACAAAGTGCGAACTCCATCATCAAGTTCGCTGATGACAACACTGTTGTGGGATGTATCACTGACGGTGACGAGTCAGAGTATAGAAGTGAGATCGACCGACTGACAAAATGGTGCCAGCGCAATAACCTGGCTCTCAACACCAGCAAAACCAAGGAACTGATTGTGGACTTTGGAAGAGGTCGGATGGGGACTCACAACCCGTTTATGTCAATGGGTTGATGGTGGAAAGGGTCAAGTACTTCAAATTCCTGGGCATGCATATTTCCAAAGATCTCTCCTGGTCCCAGAACACTGATGCAATTATAAAGAAAGCACATCAGTGCCTCTACTTCTTGAGAAGATTACAGGCAGTCGGTATGTCAAGGAAGACTCTCTCTAACTTCTACAGGTGCACAGTAGAGAGCATGCTGACCGGTTGCATCGTGGCTTGGTTCGGCAACTTGAACGTCCAGGAACGGGTTGTAAATACTGACCAGGCCATCACTGGCTCTGACATCCCTAACATCGAGGGAATCTATCGCAGTCGCTGCCTTAAAAATGCTGCCAACTTCATCAAGGACCCACACCATCCTGGCCACCTGTCTGCTGCCATCCAGGAGCATGAAATCTGCAACATCCAGGTTCAAAAACAGCATCTTCCCCACATCCATCAGACTATTAAACACAACTTCAAACAAACTCTGGACTATAACAGCCTATTTCACTTTATCTGCTTATTTATGTGTATATATGTATCTATATATTCTATGGTATATAGACACACTGATCTGTTCTGTATTTATGACTACACTATTCTGTTGTGCTGCAGCAAGCAAGAATTTCATTGTCTTATCTGGGGCACATGACAATAAACTTTCTTGACTTGACAGAGGTTGGTGAATATGTGGAACTCGCTGCCAGAGGAAGTAGCTGAGACAGGTACTATAACTATATTTAAGAGACATTTGGACAGGTAAATGGATAGGAAAGGTTTAGTGGGATATGGGCCAAATGCAGGTGTGTGGGACTACAGTAGACGGGACATCCTGGTCAACATGGGCAAGTTGGGCCAAGGGCTTGTATCTTTGCTTTATGACTCCATGATTCTATTAGACTAACAATGAATGTTACAAACAATCATGACTCAACATAATCATATCCAAGATCAATGTTATGGAAAGAAAGCTTCCCAATTCAAAAAAATTGTCACTATCTCAGGAAGACATTAGAGGGGACCAGAATGGAAGCAGATGTGGAGATATTAAAAAGTCAAATACTAACCTTGTAGAACAAGCATAACACAGCTTGGCGATGGGCTGTGGGTGAAGTACAACAAGTTATAACTAAATTGTAAAAGACAGTCTATCAGTGCAAATCTTTGTGCAGAAAATCTTTGCAAAATCCCAAGATAGCAAATAGTTACTTTGGTTATTTGTTTTCTGTTAATTTTTTTAAAACTTTTTAAGAAGGGTTATGACATCTGTGGATTATATAATGTTGGGGGTGACCAACTATTTTTCATATGGGGGAGGGACACTATCTATTAAGAGGCTACATCTGCAGCACTTATTGTGAATAAATGCTGCTCAGCCTTTGTTTAGTAAAACGCTGGTTTGATTTACTGCATGTTCTCGAGTATTTTGAAGAGTGATACTTAGACAGTCAACAATCATGTTCATTTTCAAATTCAAAGGCAAAGTATTATAACTTCCTCTTAATCTTCTTTGCTTTGATTTTTACTTAAATGTAAGAACAATAAAGGGAATTGCAAATCCCTGATTAAAGCAAGAAATAAGTATCATGCAAATCAAAAAAAAACAAACTGTGGAATATAACATGATGTTTGTTACATCTGGCACAGAATCTGGCAATTTATTAGTAAGGAACAAACAACAATCTGTGCAGATGTAGATCCCACAAACAAAATTGCGTGTTTTAATTTTTAAAACAGATGGCAATCATAAAAACCTATCTGGGATTTGTCAGACAGCAGTCCTATTTCCTCAAGAAACATTTGAATTAAAGAAAGTATGGATGGATGGGTTAAGAGTCAGGCTGGGCCTAACTCAATCAGAATTCCACTGTGCATTCTTAGCAAACACAATAAAGCCTCGAACATTGTCACACCTAATCACAGGGGTGTACTAAGATTTAACTCCTTAAAGAGTCCAGTATTACATTGCAAGCTGCGACAGAACCTCAGCACCTAATGTTGTCAAATGTGTTACTGAATCTGATAGAGCTGGTGCAGGAAACATGTGCCCATTCATTTGAACAAAAAGGAACAACTACAAATAGCAGAGTGCAGAAGGCAATTTTCACATTTTTTCTTTGACTAAGTAAATTGTAATTTTAATTTTATTTATTTAAATATATTTTTTAGTGTTTCTGGTACTTCTATGAATTTTATAATTTGTAAGTGTTTCAATAGCTGTTCAATATTTGTGGATGTTACAGTTATTCACAAATGTTCAATCTGTTCTTGAGTTTGACAACGGATACGTTCAGGACATGGGTTGACCAGTTGTCAGAGCACATCTGGTTGGCCAAACTTGGAATGCACTGGGTTTTAAGAGTTAATCTAATCCAACTTCACCAAGGAAGAAAGTGGCATTCACCCAAGACCAGTTTAGTGCACAAGGGACCACAGATTAGGAGCAGAAAGATTCAGTTAAATGAATCTCAGGGTTTGGTGCGGTATGGCAGAGGTGCCCCTTGTCTAAAGTTTGTAAATCAGGCCCAAGATTAAATTATTGCCACATTTTTGTTTCAGACATGTGATACAACGCCTAGAAAAATGTGCTCCTGTGTAGTATTTCAATTTCTTTGGAAAGGGCAATTTTAGTTTAAAATGTCCTATATGAACAGTAGTTAAATGAAGAACAAATGAAGATATGCAGTGATGCTTTATATTTAAGATTCCAGATCTGCTGTAGAAGTATCAGCTCACGGGTGTGTAGTCAACCATTAATAGACATCTGGATGAGTTTAGATTGACGTTGGGAGACATGCACCCTGGAAAATATACCGCATTGGTTTAACCAGCCATTTATACAATAGAAATAGTTCAAATTCCACAGTTAAAGTTATTTATTTTTAGTAGCTCCATTAATTTTGTTTGTTCAGCTGTGGATTATCTTCTAAAAATGTATGGTGCAAGGCTGAAATGACCTTAGAGATAGAAATATTGAACAGGAAGTTAAAATTATCAATCCATTCTCCATGTGTTTGACCAATTGTCGTGGTTTCAGCCTATGTATGGAGAGAGACTAAAGCTATCAACATGGAACATGCAATAGAAACATAGAAACATAGAAATTAGGTACAGGAGTAGGCCATTCGGACCTTCGAGCCTGCACCGCCATTCAATATGATCATGGCTGATCATCCAACTCAATATCCTGTACCTGCCTTCTCCCCATACCCCCTGATCCCTTTAGCCACAAGGGCCACATCCAACTCCCTCTTAAAATATAGCCAATGAACTGGCCTCAACTACCTTCTGTGGCAAAGAGGATGTGGTTACCCATATCAAGCCGTCGGGCTCCCCATGTGATGCTGTCCCTCCTCTTCTTTTTAAAGAGGTCTTCCCGAGCATAGGGCAGTCGGTCCTCGCCCTCATAAACAGTAGCTTGTCTTCTGGGGTTGTCCCCGTAAAATTTAAACATGCTGTAGTGCAACCATTACTCAAGAAACCTGGCCTGGACCAGACTGTCCTGGCCAATTTTAGGCCAATCTCCAAGCTGCCATTTATCTCGAAAATCATGGAGCAAGTAGTTTATGCTCAGCTGAAACTCTTCCTGGATGAGCACAACATCCGGGAGGTCTTTCAGTCTGGCTTCAAGGCTATGCATAGCACAGAGTCGGCTTTGCTAAGGGTCTCTAACGACATCCTCCTGGCAAACAACTCCGGTAATTATGTGGTTCTTGTCTTGCTGGACCTATCTGCCGCCTTCGACACTGTGGACCATGGAATATTAATTTCCCAATTACAGCAACAAGTGGGCATCTGTGGCAGTGCCCTGGGATGGTTCAGGTCCTATCTGGCAGATAGAACAATGCGTGTAAGCCTTGGTGGCCTTGAATCCTCCTCTGCTCCCTTGGCATATGGGGTTCCACAGGGCTCCATTTTAGGGCCCCTGCTTTTCTCCCTTTATCTACTTCCACTGGGCTCAATTTTAAGAAGGCATGGCATCTCCTTTCACTTTTACGCAGATGATAGCCAGTTGTATATGCCACTCAGGAAAGAAGATAAATATTCCCTAAAATCACTTCTGTCTTGTCTTGAGGACATTAAGTCCTGGATGGCCTTAAACTTTCTGGGACTTAACGAAAAAAAGACAGAAGTGATTTTGTTCGGACCTAATGGCTGCTGTGAAACTCCCTTTGTTGACTTGGGTCCACTGGCAGTGTTCGTAAAGCCAACAGTTTTAAACCTGGGTTTTATGATGGACGGTGATTTTAAATTAGATAAACAAATAGGCGCAGTGGTTAAGTCCAGCTTCTTTCACCTAAGGAAGCTGGCAAAGGTAAAGCCCATTCTCGAGCGGCAGCATTTTGAAACAGTAATCCATGCCTTTATTTCATCTCGGCTGGATTACTGTAATGCGCTCTACACTGGAGTCCCACGAGCTTCGTTGGCTCGTCTCCAGTTGGTCCAAAATGCTGCCGCTCGCCTTTTAATCGGAACTCGAAAGAGGGAGCACATTACGCCAATTTTGGCCTCCCTTCACTGGCTCCCAGTGCACTTTCGAGTTCATTTTAAAATTATTTTATTTGTTTTTAAATCATTGAATGGCCTCGCCCCACCTTACCTCTCTGAGGTGCTCCACCTATGTGTTCCTGCCCGGTGCCTCAGGTCAGCGGATCAGCTGCTCCTTGAGGTACCAAGGTCTAAGCGGAAGCTCAGAGGGGATAGAGCCTTTTCTGTTGCTGCCCCGGCACTCTGGAACACCTTGCCGCTGCAGATCAGACAGGCCCCTTCACTGTCCATCTTTAAATCCTCCCTAAAAACTCACTTTTATTCACTGGCTTTCGACACTGGCTGAGACTTTGTTCCTGTTTTAGTGCTTTTAATGTCTTTTAATTTTTACTGTTTTTATAGTCCTGTCGTCTTAATGGTTTTAGTAGTTTGTAATAACTTTTTGTTGACTTCCCATGTACAGCACTTTGTGGTAACTGATGTTGTCTAAAAGCGCTTTATAAATAAAGTTATTATTATTATTATTATTATTATTATTATTATTATTATTATTATTATTATTATTATTATTATTATTCAAGAGTTCCAGAGATTTACCACTCTCTGTGTGAAAAATGTTTTCCTCATCTCGGTCCTAAAATATTTCCCCCTCATCCTTAAACTGTGACCCCTTGTTCTGTAGAACAGGATGGGACAAATGGACTGTTAAAAGGTTAAAATAGATACTAGATAATAGACAATAGGTGCAGGAGTAGGCCATTCGGAGGTGCAGGAGTAGGCCACTGATCAAAATGATGGATAAGTATCCACAAGAACAAAGTGGAACTTGAGGTTGGTGGTAATGTCATGATATTATCCTTGTTCTTTTCAATGACAGAGGTTATGTATTTGGATATTTCTGTTGGAGATACTCTCTTGAGTTTCTGCAGTGCATTTTGCAGATGATACACAGCATAGCAATGTTGTACTGCTGGTAGAGTAGTGGACTACTTTAACAATGTGGTTGATGGGATGCTAATCAAATGAATTGGTTTGTATTATTTGAGTGCTATTGGAGCTACACTAAATGAGGCAAATAGATGGTATTCCATCACACACCTGATGTGTGCCATATGGAAAGGCTTTGACATGTCAAAAAATGAATCAGGAGGTGGATACTTAGCCTCTGATCTGCTGTTGCAGTGACAGTATTTCTTCAATTTGTCTGGTTGAGGTTCTGATCAATGGTGACCCCATTCTTGATCATAATACTGATGAATATCAAGTGTAGGTGATATTTCTGCAGTTTCTGCAAACTGTACTGCCTGATTTTTGAGGAAAACCCAGCCCATTGTAATTACAAGACACATTAACATGAATATAATTCAGCGTCATATTGAAAGATTGTTTTCTGTAAATAAAATAAGAACTGAAACTCTATAACCATGCAGCAATAGCAATATAAAATATCGCAGATAACAATTACCTGTAAGTTCCTGGAGCATGGAATTGCTGCACCTGTCTCAGATTATGGTTGATTCATCTGGTTCTTTGCTAAGTAACAATATTACAATTTATTTTGTGAGTTTCATTTTCCTGCATTAATATTTACTTCTGCAAACTCTGAATCTCAGTCAAGGAAAGGAATAAAAATAGCTACTGAATGAAGCAACGGGTTTTGTGCTTATGTGCTTTTTCATGGAAAAGGGGAAAACAAATCCACTTTTGGGCAGTTTGATCACATATTAATAGGGCACTTAGGGCACTTAATGGATCAATGGTTTAAACCAGTGATTCCCAACCTGGGGCCCTATGGCAAATTTCAAGGGGCCACAGAAAATATTTGGGATTTAGGGGACAACAGGTTCAATGAAGGGGGCCACAGCGCTACTAAATTTTGCATTCCTAAATTTCAGTTCTAATAAATTTAAATCTATGTAGTTGAAATAATTAATAGACACTGATTTTTTTCAGGAAGGTATTATAATATTGAAGTACTTTTTTTCCGCTAATAATGTCAGGGGGGGGGGGGGCACAGAAAAATTAAAAGGTCCAAGGGGTCCGTGAGCTAAAAAAGTTTGGGAACCACTGGTTTAAACCATCATATACCCAGAATGTAATGCCATTCATTCAGCCCTCCCTGCTTACTTGTTGTACATTATATATTTCCATGTATTATGTTCCATAAATAAAAAAATATTTGAACCACAAATTATGTTTGTTGACATTCCTTTTCACTTATGCCACACCTGTACACTTGCGTCTCGAATGTGAAGTCTTTAAATGTGTTCTTCACTTGTCATCTAAAAGAAACCCACGACGGGATGCAAAATCTAATTTAATTTCCATGCAGTGAACAGGAACATAGAGTACACTGGATCTGTTCAAAGCTCCACAACATACAGAAGTAGCTCTGGCTCCAACCAATCCTTGGGATGACCACTAATCTACTGTCAAGTTCCTTCTCTGATATATGCTCATCCCATGAGGAAAAAGGATAAAATGATTTTTATTTTGCGTCCATAACAAAGGAAGATGGTTTTACAGGATTTACATTGCAAATAATGCACATTCGGGATGAAGCACACGTTTTAAGTCTATATAATTAGACGCAAATGTGCAGATGAGCAATAAGTATAATGGAATGTGTAGGAAGGAACTGCAGATGCTGGCTTAAACAGAAGATAGACACAAAAAGCTGGAGTAACTCAGCGGGTCAGACAGCATCTCTGGAGAGAAGGAATGGGTCTGAAGAAGGGTCTCGACCCAAAACGTCACCCATTCCTTCTCTTCAGAGATGCTGCCTGACCCGCGGAGTTACTCCAGTTTTTTTGTGTCTATCTTAGGCATAAGTTTAAATTAGTTACCAAACCTAATATATGGTTCCATTTTTTTTCAGTTCGTTGAATATAATAAATGGGAATATATCATGCACAACAAACAGGAAGGGGTGGTGGTTTTTGAGGCAATGTCCAATGCTCAAAGATGTCTGAAAAATGTTAATTTCAATATTGTTGATTTAGTATCTATACCTGTAGCTTTCCCAAATCATTTGATCATGATACATCTACTAACCTGGGATAAATTTAGCATTTGCATCTAGCTGAATTTTAAAGTAATCAGCCTAACTGTTTTGTGGAATAGGTGAAATGTCACCACCAATGTCACCAACAATACTGTTCATTGAGGAAATTAACTTATCTTTTGTGGTGTACTGAGTAGTTTTAGAACTGTCTGAACCGAATGGTGACACAAAGAACTGTAGATGTTGGAATCTTGAACAAAACACAAAGTACTAGAAATGAACAGACTCTGTTTTGGATCGGGACCCTTCTTCAGTCTGAATCATTGGCTGTCCATGTTCTCCACGGATGTTGCCTGACCCGCTGAGTTTCTCCAGTACTTTGTGTTTTGAGCCAGTTGGCAAGACTCGTGATAAATTGTTGTGCCCTGTTCTGTTTAATTGATGTTTACAAGCTTCTATAAATAACATCAGGAGCAGTTGTTCAAAAGGACCTGGAGACATGGTATCGGTGTCAGGTTCAGTATACTGCTGCTTGCAGGAGTAACTGGATATTAATGTGGGGTAAGGAAGATGGGAACTGGGATTTCTCACAAAACTATGATGATGGAAGCAGTGAACATGTTTGATATGTCGGTGAAATTGGGAGATACAAATCAACATTTCCACTGTGTTCAGTGGGGCAAGTTTTAAGGGAGAGTCATCAACATGGAGACGTCTCTTCCCTGCCGATGTGGAAGTCAAACATAGCTCAACATAAAAAAGACCATCAAAACAAGGGGGGGGGGAGGTTGCTGTGTTTTCACATTGGTGGCTGTGAGTGGTTTATGAATTAAGAAGTGACCAATCTCATCCGGCTCTAGTTGCCACATTCCGGCACCATGTTGTAACTTTCAAGCTTCAATTCTCTGAAAATGTAATGGTCGAGGGAGCATGCAAGTTTGCCAGTAGAATGGAGGTGATGATTGAGAATGTGAGGCAGTTTCTTATGATGCTTAATTCTGAAGAATACTCTCACAGAGTTGGCAATGGTGACTTGGTCTTCTTCATGAAAGAGCCGTGTGGATACTGCAAATGTGTTCAGTTGAAAATCAACAGGCCACCTGAGTTCTAAAGGTGGAAAGGCGGTTGATAGAAAATCAGGAGGCCATGTTGAAGCTGTTATTACTGTACATCTCCATGGCAGTATTCAGTATCTCTATGTGCTTTTAAGATGACCTGGTGATAAATATCAATGGAGATATGAAATGAGATTTCATTTCACTGACTCGTAGCACTTATGTGCAATTTATGTATCATATATGTTTTTGTGTGCTGATGAATCTTTGTGCCTGTGATGCTGCTGCAAACAAGATTTTCATTATACCTCTACCTCACCATACTTATACATATGTCAATTAACTCGACTGGATTTGAATCAAGATGATTTTTTTGAGTGTGACAATTTTTGGAATTCTCTTCCCAAAACTCACTACCTGAGTATATTCTAGGAAGTGATTGATAGATTTAAAAAAATGTATTAAAGAGATTAGGGATAATAGACAACAATAGACAATAGGTGCAGGAGTAGGCCATTCGGCCCTTCGAGACAGCACCGTCATTCAATGTGATCATGGCTGATCATTCCCAATCAGTACCCCATTCCTGCCTTCTCCCCATATTCCCTGACTCCGTTATTTTTAAGAGCCCTATCTAGCTCTCTCTTGAAAGCATCCAGAGAACCTGCCTCCACCGCCCTCTGAGGCAGAGAATTCCACACTCACAACTCTCTGTGAGAAAAAGTGTATCAATAAAGTGGCATTGAGATTTTAAAAAAGCATATGATTATTATTGAATGCCTATCTTTGCCTTATCTCCTTATATTCTTAACTTAACAGTGACAATTCTGCAGCATAACAGATACTTGGAGAATTATAATCAGTTAGGGCCAAATCTGAAAAAAATCTTTTGTGCTACACTAGAATAAATAGAGACAGCACAGCTTTTTTGGATGTGATTTTTTATTAATCTTGCTGTTAATTTTGTAATTTAAGAAGGATGGTATAGAGGATTTAATGAGCACAGCACACTATTCTCCGCTTCAGTGAGAGACTGAAAAATTGGTCTCATGCCAAAAATCCCTGCTCTTGGCTTCGTAGCTGGAAGCCACCCCCAGACCTGTCCATCGGGACACAGCCCCCCCCCCCCCCCCCCCCACCAGAACCGGAGGCATGAAACAGACAGGGGGACGTAGGAGATGACCAGCCTGTATGTGCATCACGGCGGGCGCAGGAACCAGAGACACACTGACAGGCGAAGGTGGCGACGCAGGCTCTTGGGGAAAGGGCCGGAACGTAGGGCGAGCTCGAGGGCGAGGCTGCGCAAGTAGCAGCAGCCCGGTGATGTCCACGTGTGCCGGCTTCAGCCGCGCAACGGAGACCGTCTAACGATGACCCCCCATGTCCAAAACAAAAGTGGAAGGGCCATACTCGAGGACCTTGAATGGTCCTTTGTACGGCCGCTGAAGGGGCGTCCGGTGCTTGTCCTGACGCAGGAAAACAAACGCGCAGTCCGAGAGCGGAAGGAACGTTCGGCCCGAACGAACCGTGGCGAGACGTCGGCACCGATGCCAGCTTGCCCACCATCTGCCAAAGCTGTTGCAGGGTGACTGATGGCTGCTCCGCCTGGCCCTGTGCTGATGGTATAAAATCACCGGACACTGTCAGCGGGGCCGCATACATCAACTCAGCTGCGGAGGTGGCAAAGTCCTCTTTGGGCGCGGTGCGGACACCCAGCAAAACCTACGGCAATGCGTCGACCCAGTCCAGGTCCATGACCCGAGCCTTCAGGGCAGCCTTGATCTGGCGGTTGATACGCCGTGGTGTGGTGCAGGTTAACCCCGCGAAGGCGAGCCATGGCCGACCACAGTTCAGATGTGAACTGAGGCCCCCGGTCGGACGTAATGTCCAGCGACACTCTGAATCGGGCAATCCGGTGAGCCGCCAAAGCACGGGCACACGTGGCCGCAGAGGTGTCTGCTAATGGAATCGCTTCCGGCCACTGTGTGAAATGGTCGACCACGGTCAGGAGGTGGGTGAAGCCCCAAGATGGCGGCAGCAGCCCCACGATGTCCACGTGGATATGGTCAAACCGCTGTCGAGGGACACGGACCTCCTGGAGAGGTGCCCGCACATGCCGCTGTACCTTGGCAGTATGGCTAACCTGCCTAACCTGTTTGTGCATGCTATGCCACATGAAACGGTAAGCCACAAGGGCCTTCATCGCCCGAATGGAAGGTTGGGCCAGCCCGTGGAGCACCTTGAACACTCTGCGCCGCCAAGCGCCGGGGACGATGGGCTGTGGCTGCCTCGCACCCCCAGGACCACATGGAACTTTCTCCAACCGCAGGCCTAAAACTGCAGTACGATAGGCAGCCATCTCATCATCCGTCAGCTGGGCAGCAGCCAGGGCTGAGTAGTCAATGCCATCGGACACCTGCAAAACGGCGTTGACCGTGAGATGAGACAAGGCTTTGGCTACTTTGTTGTCTTTGCCCTCGATTAAATGAATGGAGGTCATGAATTGAGTGACGAACACCAACTGCTGCTGCTGGCGAGCGGACCACGGGTCGGAAACGTTGGCGAATGCTGTAATGCCGCTGTGCGCCGTTGAGGCGCCTCCTGAAGAAGGCCAGAGGCCACCAACGCACGCCCATCAGCTGCTCTAGCACCGCACCAACCACTACATGGGAAGTGATGACCGTCAGCCCGATTGGTGCCTCCGCCCATTGGTGCACAAGCATCGTGGCCCTAGCCAGGGCCTCCTTGGCCTGGTGGAACGCCGCCACTGCTTCGTCAGTCCATTCATCCTCCTGCGCATGATCCTGGCCACGGACGGTACAAAACGGTGATAGAAGGCCACCAACCTGAAAAATTCCTGAAGGCCCCTCATGGTGGCCGGTCGTGGAAACTGGCGCACAGCGTCTACCTTGACCGGGAGTGGCACCGCACCCTGCGGAGTTACGTGGTGGCCCAGGAAATCAATGGATGTCACCCTGAAACGGCATTTGGGTATATTGACGGCCAGCCCATGATCACTGAGATGCTGGCGGAGATGGGTAAAAAACCACAATGTCCAGACGACGGCACACGCTGTCCATAAGCCGCTGAAAGGCCTGCGCAGCATTCTAAAGCCCGAATGGCATGCGCAGGAACTCGAAAAGACTGAATGTCGTTATGATGGCCGTCTTGGGCACGTCGTCGGGGTGGACGGGAATTTGATTGTAACCACGCACCAAGTCGACCTTGGAGAACATCGCAGCCCTGGCCAGGTATGCATTGAAATCCTGAATGTGGGGGACTTGGTACCTGTCAGCGATGGTGGCATCATTAAGCTGACGATAGTCTCCGCAAGGGCGCCAGCCACCGTCCGCCTTGGGGCCTATATGGAGCGGGGACGCCCACGGGTTGTATGAGCGGCGCATGATACTCAGCGGCTCCATTAGGCGAAATTCCTCCCGAGCTAGACGGAGTCTGTCCGGTGGTAGACGCCGCACCCGGGCGTGTAGGGGCGAGCCAGTAGTCAGAATGTGATGCTCCACCCTTGGGTGCTTCGGGACGGAGGAGCGGAACTGCGGGTCGAGGATTTCAGGGAAGTCGGCCAATACACGCAACACCGTAGCATCCTTGGACGACAGGGGCCCATCAGTCAGCACGATCGGGTTGCCCACGCGGAGAGAAGCAGGCTCCAATGTTACAGCGTGCACCAGACGCTGCCGCTTCACATCTACAAGCAGGGAATGTGCGCATAGGACGTCAGTGCCCAGCAACGACTGGGAAACGTCTGCAATGACGAATGGCCATGAAAAGCGGCCATCCCCGAAGTTGAGGAAGAGCGTGCGTACCCCATAAGAGTGGATTGGGCTCCCATTTGCCGCAGTGAGGAGGGGCCCACATTGGCCAGCGCGGATGTCACCATTAGAAGGGGGCAGCACACTTATCTCTGCCCCGGTGTCGAAGAGGAAACTTTTCACACAGAGAGTGGTGAATCTCTGGAACTCTCTGCCACAGAGGGTAGTTGAGGCCAGTTCATTGGCTATATTTAAGAGGGAGTTAGATGTGGCCCTTGTGGCCAAGGGGATCAGGGGGTATGGAGAGAAGGCAGGTACGGGATACTGAGTTGGATGATCAGCCATGATCATATTAAATGGCGGTGCAGGCTCGAAGGGCCGAATGGCCTACTCCTGCATCTAATTTCTATGTTTCTATGAAACAAGCCCCAGCGCGGCGATCCCACGTAAACACGCGATGAATCTGGCCAGCTGCCGAAGCAATCACTGACGGCCGGCCCATATGTTTCCCGGGAACGTACGGAGCTGCCAACACTGACGAGCTGCCGCCCCCCAGCGGCGATGATAGTAGTACCAGCTCCCCCTGCTGGTGTCTGAAGAAACAGGTGGAGGTGCGGGCTGATCCGGCCACCAGCGACCTCTGCTGGCGTCCAAAGGAATTGATGGCAGGCCACGCTGGAACGACGTGCCGGCGCCCGGGTGCGCAGCGGCGGCCGGATCCCGCCGTGGAGGGCGTTTAGGATCGGCGGAGACGCGGTCAATTGAAGCACCGACCGACCTGCTGTACGCTGCCCTCGCCATCGGGAGGATCTCCAGTGCATCCAGGGCCCGCTGATGGGCCATCCAAAGTTGATCGCCGTGCTCGCCCACTGACTGCATGTCGGTCAAAGGGTCTCTGGTGAGCTACAGGCGGATGCCCAACGACAGCTGCTGCAAGTAGGCTTGTTTAAAAAGAAAGCAGGGCTCGTGGTCACCCATAAGGGCCAGTATATCGCCCAGCAGGGCTGACGGCTGGCGGTCACCTAGGCCAGTCATCCGCAATATTTGGGTAGCCAACTCAGCCTCGTTGAAGCTAAACTTACAAAAGAGAAGGAGGGGGGGGGGGGGGGGCATGGAGAAAAGGCTTATGGATAACACAACCTGATTGGACTGATCCAGGATGGGGAGGAATCTGCCTACAGACAGGAAGTGTCACAGCTGGCATCCTGGTGCCATCTCAACAACCTAGACCTCAATGCTCTTAAGACAGTGGAATTGATTGTAGACTTTAGGAGAGCTCCCCCTCCCCTCACCCCACTCACCATCAACAACACCACAGTCACATCTGTGGAGTCTTTTAAGTTCCTGGGAACCATCATTTCCAAGGACCTTAAGTGGGGGGCTACCATCGACTCCACAGTCAAAAAGGCACAACAGAGGATGTACTTCCTGTGGCAGCAGAAGAAGCACAATCTGCCACAGGCAATGATGGTCCAATTCTACACGGCCATCGTAGAGTCTGTCCTCACCTTCTCCATCATGGTCTGGTTTGGTTCAGCCACCAAGCATGACACCTGGAGGCTGCAGCGAATCGTCCGATCAGCAGAGAAATTGGCTGCAATCTTCCCTCCATTGATGAACTGTACACTGCAAGGGACAGGAAGCGAGCGGGCAAGATCATCTCTGACCCCTCTCACCCCGGCCACAAACGCTTTGAATCACTTCCCTCTGGAAGGCGGCTCCGGACTGTCAAAGCCGCCACAGCCAGACATAAACACAGTTTTTATCCACGAATAGTTGCTCTACTCAACAGCCAAAAATCTGTAGCCTCCCTTTGATCTGGTATTTTGTTGGTTCACATGCTGGATCAATGGTGTTTTATCATTAATGTTTTATTATTATTAGTGTTTTCTGAGTCATTCGTAATTATCACTGTATGTCATGTTGTTACTTGTGGGCAGAGCATCAAGGCAAATTCCTTGTATGTGAATAGTTGGCCAATAAACTTACTTACTTACTTACTTACTTAACCGTCATAACCATATAACCATATAACAATTACAGCACGGAAACAGGCCATCTCGGCCCTACAAGTCCATGCCGAACAATTTTTTTTTCCCCTTAGTCCCACCTGCCTGCACTCATACCATAACCCTCCATTCCCTTCTCATCCATATGCCTATCCAATTTATTTTTAAATGATACCAATGAACCTGCCTCCACCACTTCCACTGGGAGCGCATTCCACACCGCCACCACTCTCTGCGTAAAGAAGTTCCCCCTCATATTACCCCTAAACTTCTGTCCCTTAATTCTGAAGTCATGTCCTCTTGTTTGAATCTTCCCTATTCTCAAAGGGAAAAGCTTGTCCACATCAACTCTGTCTATCCCTCTCATCATTTTAAAGACCTCTATCAGGTCCCCCCCTTAACCTTCTGCGCTCCAGAGAATAAAGACCTAACTTATTCAATGCAGAGGCCTGGTGGAGGGCGCTGATAATATAATAGTATTTTGTCCCATCTGCCATCACGCCCCGCAGTGCAAACCATGCCTCGGTCTGGTCAAATCAGATTCCGGGCTTGTCGGTCCCACAGGGTAGGCAGCTTCAACACAACGGCGTGGAGATCGGCGGGGCCAGCAGGGCCCAAGGACGTTTGACCGGCATGGTCCAAGGGTGGTTGAATGTGTTGTGCGTCCTATAGAACATTCTGGTCCATCGCGACTTACGACAAAATGTCGAGGGTCATCAGTGTAGCGGATGCGTGAGAGATCCGGGAATAAAGGCGGGAAGCCAGGCAAATTATGTTGAGGCTTTAATGAACACAGCACACTACTCTCCGCTTCAGTGAGAGACTGAAAAACTGGTCTCATGTCAAAAATCCCTGCTCTTATCTTCGTAGCTGGAAGCCACCCCCAGACCTGTCCATCAAGTGGCAAGGGGGATGAACCAGGGAGTGGTCTGCTTCCCAGGAACAGCCACAATGTCACTATTATAATTTTGGATGGGACTACTTTCAAAATTGTTGGAGGTGACCATTGTTTTCTACATGTAGCAACAATGTTGGCCAAGATTGTCTAAAGGGCCTGTCCCACAAGATTGCAACTCCATGCGGCAAGCGCAACCTAAAGGGCTTGTCCCACGAACATGCGACTCCATGCGGCAAGCGCGACCTAACGTGGTCGCTTAAGCCGTACGGCCTCGCGGGGCCAGTCCCACTTCGATCGCCGGAGCCATATGGAGTTGTGCGGAGCTGGTCCCGACATCGCGCGGGGCTCCAAAAAACTGACCGTGTTCAAAAATTCCGCGCGGCAATGGCCTGCCGGCCTGCAGCCGACTCGACGCCGTACGCACCGCCTCGACACGGTACGTCACGAGCGAACTTCCCGCGGACTTCGCTCGAACTTCGTGTCACTCACTCGATCTCTGCACGGCCCCCGCTTCTGGTTTGGTAGGGCTTGCCGCAGGCGGTCACATGCTCGTGGGACAGGCCCTTTAGGTCGCGCTTGCTGCATGGAGTCGCATGCTCGTGGGACAGGCCCTTGATTCTGTCAAATGACCACTGAAGAAATTGGTACATTGCACAATTTAAGTTCCATTGTAAGCATCCTTGTTTGTTGACATATCGCTGGCTATCCTCCTCAATATTAGAGACTAAATAAAAGAAGACACTGAACCTTTTTCATATTTTTCTCTTGCTGCAAAACAAGTAGACAGGGATTAATTTGGAGCAGATTCATATCGGTTGAATTTCACAGAAATGACATAAATTATGACTGTCAATAACTCTGTAATGGAAAATAGGACAGGAAATAAATCCAATTTAAAAAAAAAAGTAAACCCAGACAGGGAAACTGCCAGCACACATAACAAAAGATATCTAGAAAGAAAACAGAATCAAATATATGGTGTATTATATTCCTTGTAGAAAGAAAGAGGAGAATGTCAACACATGTTTAAGGCTTAACACACATTTATGAATGACTGCATTTAGAACCTTTGTACATTAGTTGGTTCAAACTAAATGGTTTAAACTGCTCTTTAATCCATACTCATTTAGAAACATAGAAACATAGAAACATAGAAATTAGGTGCAGGAGTAGGCCATTTGGCCCTTCGAGCCTGCACCGCCATTCAATATATCATGGCTGATCATCCAACTCAGTATCCCGTACCTGCCTTCTCTCCATACCCTCTGATCCCCTTAGCCACATGGGCCACATCTAACTCCCTCTTAAATATAGCCAATGAACTGGCCTCAACTACCCTCTGCGGCAGAGAGTTCCAGAGATTCACCACTCTCTGTGTGAAAAAAGTTTCTTCTCATCTCGGTTTTAAAGCATTTCCCCCTTATCCTTAAGCTGTGACCCCTTGTCCTGGACTTCCCCAACATCGGGAGCAATTTGAATTTGAACATTTGAATATTCTATCCCAGTTGTCAACACTAATTAGGAATTGTTAAGTATATATAGTATTGGCCTTCAAGGATTCAATGATGTGATTTATGTTGTAATCTACAAAAGCAAACATCAATTGTTTACTTTTTGCTAAACGTTTCAAAATATAGGCAGACCCATTGTTTCTGCCAGCTCCTGCCTCGCCACACTCATCTATTACCTTGGTTATATATAATCTTCCTTTGTCCAGTCCCTCTTAATCTACATGCAAGAAATCAAATTAAAAATAATAATTATAATATAATATATCATATCTTTATTGTCATTGCACAGAGGTACAACGAGTTTTGGAATGCAACTTACATCCGATGTAATAACTTAATTGGCTAAAAATGGAGGCACCCAGAGAACAAGAATAAAAAAACAGTTAAAGCAGTATAAAGTGCAAATGTGTCTGTGCCGGGTTGATGTGCGACGTGACCATCCGAGGGAGACAGTTCATGGGGAGGGGGAGCACTCAGCAGGACCGGTTCAGAGCAGCTATAGCTCTGGGGATGAAGCTGTTCTTGAGTCTGAAGGTGCGGGCGTAGAAGGCCTTGTAACGTCTGCTGGAGGGAAGTAGTTCGAACAGTCTGTTGCAAGGTTGTGAGGAGTCTTTATGAATGCTGACGGCCTTCCTGAGGCACTGTGTGTGGTAGATGCCCTCCAAGGCTGGTTACTGTGTCCTAATTATCTTCTGCTCTCTGTGGATGACCCTCTGAAGAGCTCTCCTCTCCGCCTCCGTGCAGCTGAGATACCACACAGAGATGCCATATGTTAGGGTGCCCTCTGTGGTGCAGCGGTAGAACGTTGTCAGCAGCTGTTGGGGCAGACCAATATTTTTCAGTGTCCTCAGGAACAACAGTCGTTGCTGTGCCTTCTTGACCAGCGCAGCGGTGTTGGTGGACCATGTGAGGTCCTCTGAAATGTGTGTGCCCAGAAACCTAAAGTTGGACACTCTCTCCACACTGTCCCCGTTGAGATTGGAGCGTATTCTCCATGATGTGTCCTGAAGTTGATGATCAGTTCCTTGGTCTTAGAGGAGTTTAGTGACAGGTTGTTACGTGAGCACCAGTCCGCCAGGTTCTGCACCTCCGCTCTGTATTTTGTTTCATCACCGTTGGTGATCAGCCCAATCACCGTTGTGTCATCTGCAAACTTGACAATGGTGTTTATGGCGAATGTAGGAACACAGTCTTGCGTGAAGAGGGAGTAGAGCATGGGGCTTAGTACACAGCCCTGTGGTGTGCCGGTGCTCAGGGTGATAGTGGAGGACAGGTGCGGGCCCAGTCTCACTGCCTGCGGTCGCTCCATCAGAAGGTTCAGGATCCAATCGCATATCGGCGAGCTGAGGCCTAGCTGGTGGAGTTTGGTGGTGAGCTTGGTGGGGATGACCGTATTGAATGCAGAGCTATAGTCAATGAAGAGCATCCTCATGTACGTGCCCTGTCTGTCCAGGTGAGTCAGGACAGTGTGAAGAGCCAGAGAGATGGCATCCTCTGTGGATCTATTTGCCCTGTATGCAGATTGATGAGAGTCCAGTGAGGCAGGGATGATGGATTTGATATGTGAGAGGACCAGCGTTTCAAAGCACTTCATGGTTATTGGTTTGAAGGCAACCGGACGTTAGCCGTTCGGGTTGGTGATTTTTGTCTTTTTCGGCACCGGCACTATGGTAGGTGACTTCAGACACTTGGGGACCGTTGCCAGAGATAGAGACAGGTTGAAGATCCTTGTGAATTTCAAGTAATACCCCATTACTATCCCGCTAATTCCCTTGCACTCCACACCCGCATGTGCACACATTTCTATCACCATCCCCCCACAACCTCAATCACTCTGTTCCTTTTCCCTCCCTCGTATATTCATCTCCAACCCCTGACTCCCACATTTCCCATTGATCCCCACGTTTCTATTCTCCCTGTACTTTTTTCAGATCTTCTGAAACCAATCTGTTAGTGATTCCCAGAGTAAATACAAAACATGGGAAAGCAGGATTTAGTTAATATGCAACAAATAGCTGGAATAAACTTCCTGAAGATTTAAGACTTGCCTCAACTTTGACCACTTTTAAAACAAGACTGAAAACTTTTATGTTTACTTTAGCTTTCAGCTAAATCTTAACTACATTGCACTTTTAACTTTTTATAATGCATTTTTAATTTTGCTTTTCTTTTCTTTTAGTTCTATTTTATTTCATTTTATTATTTCATTTTATTGTATCACATGTTTTTATGTGAAGCACTTTGAGTCTGCCTCGTGTATGAAATGTGCTATATAAATAAAGTTGCCTTGCCTTGCCTACTTTCCACCCATATTAATCCTTCTGCCCTCACATTTCAGTCTTCCTCTTCTTTCTTCATCTGATACCCCTTTGGCTTCTTGTCAGCTTTTGTCACTTACTTCACGCTGCCTTACAGCGCTTTCAGCGCCAGAGACCTGTGTTCAATCCCGTCGATGGGCGCTGTCTGTACGGAGTTTATACACGCTCCCCGTAACCGCATGGGTTTTGTCCGAGATCTTCACTTTCCTCCCACACTCCAAAGATGTACCAGTTTGTAGGTTGATTGGCTTTCTATGAATATAAATTGTCCCTAGTGTATATAGAATAGTGTTAGTGACCGGGGATCAATGTTCAGCACGGACTCGATGAGCCGAAGGGCCTGTTTCTGTGCTGTATCTCGAAACTAAAAAAAAAACAAAACTAAACCTGCCAACCATCCTCCATCACTTGCCAGGTTTTGTCCCACCTCTACCTCTCTTTTCCAGATTTCTCGCCCCTCGTCCAACCAGTCTGAAGAAGGATCCTGACCCAAAACGCTGCCTTTCCATTCCCTTTCACACCTTCCTCCAGAATTTTTTTTAAAATTCAAAATATATCCACATTTAAGACTGAAAATGTTGGTTATTGTTTACTACCCATCTAGTTATAAGAGATATGTATGGGAATTTCAAATAACATGGAGTGCAATTTAATTATTTAATTGACTGGTTTGGTCCCTATTGAACTCATCTCCACATACCTCAAATCTATTTTGCACCTCCTTGTCCAGTCCCTTTCAACCTATTACGGAGAAATCCAATTTCAAGTGACACTGTCCTACCCCCTCTCTTTCTCCTGCACTCCCAGTGTGCCTGAAAACATGGTGGCAATCTTTGTTTTGTGTCGCTATCCAGGCAAATCATATCAAACAATATTATATCAGGTTGTGTAAAAGAGAAAAATAAACAGAATGCAGAACATAATGATACTGCTCAGATATTGTAAAACAGATGAAATACAAAGCACTTTTATGTACAAGTTCTGGTCTGGTTTCCATGACATCACGATCACAGCAACACTATGAAGTCTCAATGTTACCAAACAAATCTGGGAGATGGAATTTGAAGCACGATAGATTGTTCAGTTTAGTTTAGAGACTCAGGATGCAATCAGGCTCTATGGGCCACCGAGTCCACACCGGCCTTCAATCACCCATACACTAGTTCTACATTATCCCACTTTCATACCATACACACAAGGGGCAATTTACAGAGGCCAATTAACTGACAAACCTACACATCTTTGGAATGTGGGAGGAAACCGGAGCACCCTGAGAAAAGATAGATATAGATAGATATGCCATTTATTGTCACTATACATGTACAGTGAAACTGAAAGCTGCTCGTACTCAGTGCATACATACAATTTAGCACAAAAAACAAGAAACAGAAAAAACAAAAAACAGAAGGGAGATGGGGGGGGGGGGAATAGGTGCACAAATTCTGCGGCGCTACATACATATATACATATATACAGATGGAAGTCCGTGTTGGGCGGTGTAGTCAGTGCATGTGTGAATTTGAATTTATAGTAGTTATAATTCTCGGAAAGCAACTATTCCTGAGTCTGTTTGTCCTGGATTTGATGCACCTATAGCGCCTTCCAGAGGGCAGCAGGTCGAACAGTCCAAACGCAGGATGGGAGCTGTCTTTGATCATCTTCTTTGCCCTGCTAAGGCAGCGGGAGGTGTAGATGTCCATCAAGGAGGGGAGAGGGCAGCCAATGATCCTCTGCGCTTTACCACAAAACCCATGTGGTCACAGGGAGAATGTACAAGAGAGTCAGAATCAAATCAGGTCTCTGGTGCAATGAGGCAGCAGCCCACCTGCTGTGCCAATGTGCCTCCATATTGCCAATATATTTTTAATTTAATAAGAATGCCTTTAGTGTGCATTATAAAATAGGTTCAATGTTAAGATGCTATCATGATGTTACTTCTGATAATCTTGCAATTGCTATTATCCTCAATACTGTAAGAAATCTCATTAAATTCATTCTTAAAGTGAATTCTGAAGAGTTCAAGAAGAGTTCAAGCGACATTTATTCTCGCATGCACCAATTGGCACAGTGAGATTTGAATTCCCATATGAATAAAAATAATACAATACACGATAGAATTTAGCATGAACATCCCCTCACAGCAGAATCAATGATTCCCACTGTGAGGAAAGGCAATAAAGTCCTCTCCCTCGTTGTTCACCCGTGGTCGGGGTCCTTTTGGGCCCTCCGCAGTCATCGCTACGGGCAACCTGAAGTTTCAGGCCCTCTTGCCGGAATGATCGGAGCTCCGGCGTCGGAATGGAGAACACTCTCAGCGGCTTGGAGTTTCCAAATCGGCCACTTCCTACCGGAGACCGCGGCTCCAGAAGTCCATAGGCCGAGCTGGACGGAGCTCCCACACTGGCGGTCCTCTGGAAGATCCCAAGCTCCACGATGTTAAAAGTCAGCGCCGCCCGCGGCTGGAATCACCGCAAACCACAGCGTCAAGTCAGCTGGCCCAACACTCCGGAGCCTCAACACGGGCGGGTGACCCCCGGTAAGGCATCACCTGTTCCGCAATGGTAATTCAGTCCTGCGTCACCACTGAGGCACTGGTCGGTCTCTGGCAGGAAAGGCCGCGCCAATCCAGATGGTAGCCCACGGGGCGGGGGCTTTTCAACAGACCAAAAATAACAAAAAGGGTGAAAGAACGAACAGACGGATGACGAGGCTGCCAGGCGCCGTGCCACCCGATGACGATGTATTTACCATACTTGTGAATTATTCAAAGATCTAAACTTATTAATGTGCTAACACAATTTGGCTCTCAGATCAGAAGATTAATTGTTTCTGCAAATCTTAGAATGTTTATTTGTGAAATTTGCAGTATCAACTAAAGGGGTTTGATTTGCAATGTAACCTTTCTGCGATCTCTGAAAATTAAAACATAATTGAAAATCAGTCTTCGGATTAATCTGATGTTGCAAGCACTTCGCCATATACTTTTACAAAATATCTCTGGGCTGTCTATAATCCTTCCCAAGAAATTTTATCTTTTTTTATAATATTCTCACGGAAATCTACAAGAAAATTGAGTAATGGCCTTTACAGTCTGAATTATTGTCATCATAGACGTTCCTCTTGCCTAGCCCAACAAATAAATTGCATTTGATCCAAATCTTTAGGAAATGAATTTCATTGCTAATTCTAAACAAGTACGACATCCGCAGTAACTGGAATTAAGATCTCCCCGCCCCCACCCCCCATCAGTCTGAAGAAGGGTTTCGACCCGAAACATTGGCTATTTCCTTCACTCCATAGATGCTGCTGCACCCGCTGAGTTTCTCCAGCTTTTTTGTGTACCTTCGATTTTCCAGCATCTGCAGTTCTTTCTTAAACACTTTGTCTACTCCACTGCGAAATCTCCTCAAGGTATGCTTACTTTGAAACATAGAAACATAGAAATTAGGTGCAGGAGTAGGCCATTCGGCCCTTCGAGCCTGCACCGCCATTCAATATGATCATGGCTGATCATCCAACTCAGTATCCCGTACCTGCCTTCTCTCCATACCCCCTGATCCCCTTAGCCACAAGGGCCACATCTAACTCCCTCTTAAATATAGCCAATGAACTGGCCTCAACTACCCTCTGTGGCAGAGAGTTCCAGAGATTCACCACTCTCTGTGTGAAAAAAGTTCTTCTCATCTCGGTTTTAAAGGATTTCCCCCTTATCCTTAAGCTGTGACCCCTTGTCCTGGACTTCCCTAACATCGGGAACAATCTTCCTGCATCTAGCCTGTCCAACCTCTTAAGAATTTTGTAAGTTTCTATAAGATCCCCTCTCAATCTTCTAAATTCTAGAGAGTATAAACCAAGTCTATCCAGTCTTTCTTCATAAGACAGTCCTGACATCCCAGGAATCAGTCTGGTGAACCGTCTCTGCACTCCCTCTATGGCAATAATGTCCTTCCTCAGATTTGGAGACCAAAACTGTACGCAATACTTTCATTTATCCTCGTCGCTTTATAAAGCATATCTTTCATTCTTTGTTCTATATCTCTCCACATCATCGTCTATATCTCTCATTTCCCTTTCCCGTGACTTTCCGTCTGAAGAAGGGTCTTAACCTGAAATGTCACCCATTCTTTCTCTCTGGAGATGTTGCCTGTCCGCTGAGTTACTCCAGCTTTTTGTGTCTATCTTTGGTTTACACCAGCATCTGCAGTTCCTTCCTTCATAAAGATATCCAAATACTTGAGATCCTCAGAGATCTGCTCCTAACTGAAGGTCTGCTGTTGAGCTGTTGTGTTATCACATTGCATATTATGGTGAAAAACATTGAACAACAATTCAGGGTGATAGCAACACTGCAGGATATAGTGTACCAGTGCATTAAATGCTCTACTAAAATAATTCAATCTTTTTGCATCATGTAAAAAGTGTTATTTTTCAATCACACTACATTGACAACTTTATCTCTCCAGACATTACTCAGTTCATTCCGTTTTCATAGTTTCAATCAAAATACTTAAATGAAAAACAGAAACTGTTTGAACACCCTGCAATCCAGACAACCTCGATGGCAAATTAATGTGTCCTACTGGCAGCCTCTCATTAGAAATGATTTTCAGACAGTACGGAGCCAAATTCAATGGGTTAAGGAAAATAATGAATGTGCAAGGTCTGTGTAATCGCCGATTAAAATAACAAAATGAGTGATATACAGAAAAGGGGACAAATGTAGAAAAAAACTATTAAATCTGCAGCACAAATGGTGACAGAAAATAGGTAATTAAAATTCAATAAAAGAGCAAATTTCCATGGATTCTTCAAATTTAAAGTTGTTGAGAGAAGATGAAGAAAGAACCAAAGGTTTGAATTTACATTAAATCTTTTCATTGCACAGATACTGCAGGCTGTATAAGAATTTTCAGCATGTTCAGGATTAAGATTCAAATGCTATTTTATGTCAGTAATAAGACTAGAAAAATGTAAAATTACATTTATATTAATTAATCTGATAATGCTCATCATTTCCTTTGGTGTCACTGCAGAGATGATTTCTGATTATCCTACCCTTGGATCACATCAAAATTGTGGAGGGTGCTAGTCTGTGTTGCTGTTCCATACATCTCTTGGTAATGGTTTGTTATTGTCATGTAAACCAAGCTACAGTGAAAGGCTTTTTTTGCTTGCTCTCAAATAAAAACAGATCATACTGTACATTAATACAATCAAGTCATACAAAAGTACAACAGGGAGTACTAAGAGAAAAATACCAGAGTGCAGTATATAGTATTAGGCATTGGAGTCTAATGCCCCTGTCCCACTTAAGAAACCTGAACAGAAACCTCTGGAGACTTTGCGCCCCACCAAATGTTTCCGTGTGGTTCCCGGAGGTTTTTGTCAGTCTCCCTAATGGTCGAAAGTGGTTCCCGCTTCTTCTATGTTCCGGCAATTATTTCAAAAAATTCAAAACCAGCCGCGACTAAAAATAGGTTGCCGTTTTAAAAACCGGTAATTTTTTAGTCGAAGCCGGTTGCGATGCTAGTTGAAGTGGGTTGCCGGAAGTTGCAGGTAGTGGAAGGTAAGACCATCGTACAGGTAAAGGCCGTGTGAGTAGGCAGCGTGCAAATAGGTCTTTCAGCCGACCGAATCCATGCCGACCAGAAATCCCGATACACTAACACTACCTTATGCACTAGGAACAATTTACAATTTTTACCAAAGCCGATTAACCCACAAACCTGTATGTCTTTGGGATGTGGGAGGAAATCAGGGCACCCAGAGAAAACCAACACGGTCACAGGGAGAACGTACAAACTCCATACAAGCAGCACAAGCAGTCAGGAAGAAGTAGACTGATGGGATCCTGGCTAGATTAGATTATCCTTTATTTGTCATTCAGACCATTTGGTCTGAACGAAATTTCATTGCCTGCAGTCATAGATATAATAATAAATAACAAAACACACAATAAACACAAATTAATATCCACCACAGTGAGTTCCCCAGGCACCTCCGCACTGTGATGGAGGCAAAAGTCTTAAAGTCACTGTCTCTTCCCTCCTTATTCTCCCTCAGCGCTGAGGCGATCCAGGTCTCCGATGTTGTTACCCCACCGGGCGATGGTAAGTCAGCCCCGCGGCTCAACTGAGCTCCGCGAACGGGCCGGTTCAAGCTCCGCGGCCCGGGGTGATCGAAGCTGCCGAAGATGCCGCCCTCCAGTCCAGCGGACGCAGCTGGGTTCCCGCGGGAGCTCCGTAAAAACAGGTCATCAATCGGTGACCTACGAGCTCCCGACGATGTCGTCCATTGGCCCGCGGCCAAGCCCCGGATTCAGGTCGCCGCCACCGGAACGCTGCCTCAGCCCCGAGTCATGCGGCTGCCACCGGAACCCCGCCTCTTCCACCGGAACGCCGCCACAGCTCCGAATTCGGCCAGCCTCGCGTTGGTGGGTCCTGGCTGGCTCTGCTTCCGGAGCCTTGAGGTCGGTCGCAGTTGGAGGCCGCCAGCTCCGCAATTAGGCCTCAGTGCAGACGGAGGCAGAGAAGGAGGATACGACAGAAAGAGTCACTTTCCCCCGAAGGAAGAGACAGAAAAACATGTTTCACTCCCCCCCCCACACACAACACAACTTAATAAACTAAAATGTAACTAAAACAAGACAAAAAAAAATAAAAAATTAAAACAGACGGACTGCAGGCGAGCCGCAGCAGTTCAACAGTGCCACCGACTAAAGGTGCTTATCCGTGTGGAGTTTGTAAGTTCTCCCCATGACATTCATGGGTTTACTCCACAATCTCTTGTTTCCTCACGCATTCCAAAGATGTACAGGGTTACAGGTGAATTGGTTTGTATAATTGTAAATTGTTCCTAGTATGTGTAGGATAGTGTTAGTGTGCGTGGTCCGCTGGTCAGCACAGACTCGGTGGGCTGAAGGACCTGTTTCTGCTCCGTATCTCTAAACTAAAGTAAACTAAGTACACTTTGGATGGGGTTTGACTGTGTTGTAAATTTTCCCGAATACTTTCCAAAGCAGCCCGGATAAAATTGTCTCTAAGCTTCTGACAAATAATCAATTGATGGAAACATCTAGCCCACAGTATCAGTCTAATCCTACTGTTGGCTGAATAAAGATTAATGGACTAAAGTATTAGGATAAGGATGAATAATGCAGCAATGAAGGTAGATTATACAGAGATTAATTTGGATGATCTTGAAAGATCAATGCCAATTTTCACGGTGCTCTATATTCTTGCTTGTTTGTCTGCTGGTTTCTTATATCCTTGGGACAATCAAATAAATGTGGAGAAACTGTGACATCTGGAATTTTATACAGCTATATATCTCCAGTAAATTCAGAAAGCACTAAAATACATGACATTCTTTCAGAATCTCCTAAACGAAAAAAACCTTAATATTACAGTTGAAGGCAGTTTATTAGAACTCATATGACAACGTAACCCCATCAGAAATATATTCCCTCTATCAAATGTCAGTGTTCCAGCATTTGTCACTTCTAGTGCAGCTTTAATAATGCTTTATACATCATACAGTAATGACGATGTATTAATAATCTGTTTTGATACTATTACATTTTCACTTATTAATCTGTTATATTAGAGACTAAGGTACATTGGTAGAAAGCATTCACTGCTCCTCTAATTGTATATTTATCAATTAGAAACATCGAAATTAGGTGCAGGAGTAGGCCATTCGGCCCTTCGAGCCTGCACTGATTCAATATGATCATGGCTGATCATCTAACTCAGTAACCTGCCTTCTCTCCATACCCCCTGATCCCCCTTAGTCAAAGGGCCAATCTAACTCCTCTTAAATATAGCCAATGAACTGGCCTCAAACTATCTGTGGCAGAGAGTTCCAGAGATTCACCACTCTATGCGTTTGATTAGGTTTCATTTTTATCCTAAGCTGTGACCCCTTGTTCTTCCTGCATCTAGCCTGTCCAATTTTATATAAGATCCCCCTCTCAATCTTCTAAATGAGAGTATAAACCAAGTCTATCCAGTCTTTCTTCATCACATCTAACATGTGAACCGTCTCTGCACTTCTTATGGCAATAATGTCCTTCCTCAGATTTGGAGACCATACGCACAATACTCCAGGTGTGTCTCACCAAGACCCTGTACAGAAATACAGTAGAACCTCCCTGCTCCTATACTCAATCCCTTTTGCAATGAAAGCTAACATACCATTCGCTTTCTTTACTGCCTGGCACCTGCATGCCTACCTTCAATGACTGGTGTACCATGACACCCAGGTCTCGCTGCATCTCCCCCTTTCCCAATCGGCCACCATTTAGATAATAGTCTGCTTTCCCGTGCCACCAAATGGATAAGCATTTATCACATTATACTGCATCTGCCAACATTTGCCCACTCACCCAATCCAAGTCACCTTGTCTCCTAGCATATTTAACACTGCCCCCCAGCTAGTGTCTGCATCCGCAAACTTGGACAGGTAAATCATTTGTATTAAATAGCTATGAATGTACCCCACTTGCCATTGTGAAAAGGATTTTAGCCTACTTATTTGCCAGGTCAATACTGTACCCCCAATGCCTTGTGCTTTAAGTTGTATTGTAAATATATAAATGATTGTAGGGATGCAGCATTTATTTTCAGGTTGTAATTTTTCTGGCATATATTATAATTTTCATTATGCAAATCAATTTATTTTAATATTTTTCTTTAATTACTTCATCTATTTTATGCGGTTAAAACAAAACCCTATGTTCTCATCTGTAGTGGTGTTTTAGCAAACAGAAATTCATAGGCCATGCTCCACTGATTTATTTGATCCACGATCAATACCTGATACCACATTGCTGGAAAGCCTTCACAATCTCTGCATATAAAGATTGAGTGAATAATAATAATAATAATAATAATAATAATAACAATAAATTTTATTTATGGGCGCCTTTCAAGAGTCTCAAGGATACCTTACAAAAATTTAGCAGGTAGAGGAAAAACATGTAAGGGGAATGAAATAAATAGTAGAGACATGACTAGTACACAAAGTAAAGACAGAATTCAATACAAAACACAATATGAGGCAATTAATGCACAGATGAAAAGGGAGGGGGACGTGGGGCTAAGGATAGGCAGAGGTGAAGAGATGGGTCTTGAGGCAGGACTAGAAGATGGTGAGGGACACAGAATTGAAGATCAGTTGGGGGAGGGAGTTCCACAGCCTGGGAGCTGCCCTGGAGAAGGCTCTGTCCCCAAAGCTGCGGAGGTTGGACTTGTGGATGGAGAGGAGACCGGCTGATGTGGATCTGAGGGACCGTGAGGGTTGGTAGGGGGAGAGGAGGTCAGTGAGATATGGGGGGGCCAGATGGTGGAGGGCTTTGTAGGTGAGGACCAGGATTTTGTAGGTGATCCGGTGGGAGATGGGAAGCCAGTGGAGTTGTTTGAGGACTGGAGTGATGTGATGCCAGGATTTGGTGTGGGTGATGAGTCGGGCGGCTGCGTTCTGGACCAGTTTGGAGTCAGTTGATGTAGGTGGAGCTGATGCCAAGGAGAAGTGAGTTGCAATAGTCCAGTCGGGAGGAGATGAAGGCATGGATGAGTCTTTCAGCAGCGGTAGGTGTGAGAGAGGGTCTGAGTTTGGCGATGTTGCAGAGATGAAAGAAGGAGGTTTTAATGACATGGCGGATGTGAGGCTCAAGGGAGAGGGTGGAATCAAAGATCACGCCAAGGTTGCAGGCCTGTGGAGATGGGGAGACAGTGGTGCCGTCGATGGTGAGAGTGGGGTTATTGATTTTGCTGAGTGTGGCTTTGGAGCCTATGTGGAGGAATTCTTTCTTATCGCTGAATACCATTTACACTGCATCAACTATGCTCTCAATACTGAGTAATACGACAGATACTGCCCTTTGGCCCAACTTGTCTATTCTAACCAAAATTCCCATCTAAGCTAGCTCGTTTTTTTGCACTTAACCCCGTGTGCAGACAGAGCGTCGAAGGACAAGAAGCCGAAGCGAAGAAGTGGAAGCCAAGATACCGATCGGACACGATGCTGAAAAGCCAAATAACCGAACGGGTGCGATGGAGGGGAGAGAGAGAGTGAGAGAGAGTGAGAAAGAGAGAGAGAGAGAGAGAGACAGAGAGAGAGAGAGATTCCAGCCTCTTAATCTCAAGCACCGTGGTAGATCAACACTTACAAAAATAATACGGTCTATGATCTTTGGCAGTCCAAAAATGGCGAAGGAAAATTAAAAATCCCCCCCCACCCACCAGTAATGTGATGGACGCGGGGATCTGGACCAATCACTGACAAGGTCTTGGACAAATTCTATCGCCGGAGACTTCATGTCCATTATTTGGCATTTCGGCGTCGCGTTCTTTCGGCTATTTGGCTTTTCAGCGTAATTTCCGTTCGGTTATTTGGTTTTTCTGCATCATTTCCGTTCAGTTATTATCTTTTCGGCGTCACATCCATTAGGTTATTTGGCTTTTCTTCATCGTGTCCGTTTGGTTATTTGGCCTTTCTTCATCGTGTCTATTCAGTTATTAGACTTTTTGGCATTGTTTCCGCTCAGTATCTTGACTTCCACTTCTTCGCCTCGACTTCTCATCCTTCGACGCCCCGTCCGGGTACCATTTAACACATATTAACAATGTTACAAAATTTTGAGATTTAAAAAATCAAGTCTGCAATTTATCCCATCAGATAAAGCATAAAAATAAGTTTAATTTGACACCTAATTCACTTTCATATCTCAAGTATTTAAAAAGTTATGGTCATTTTCATACTCGGAAACTAGCATCTTGTTCCCTATTGATTTTCTATGGACATAACAAAAAAGCTGTGATCGTGGACAGTCAAAAGCCCATAACTTTCTTAAAAATTAAGAGAACTGAATGAAATTTTCAGTTATCATAGATTGAACCATTCTGAAACAAATATAAAACAATCTTACTAGGATGACCTGAAATTAAAGCATATAATTAGTTAGTTACCCAATTCTAGCTAATTTCAAACTTCAATTACTAGATCTAAACATCTATCCATTTCTTAATAAATGATTAACATTTTTAAATAGCCTAAGTGTCCAAATAATATTCACAAATAATTCACAATAAACATGATTTTTAAATCTCATTGGCATTGATTTATAGGCCAAATGGAAGGAATTTAGTGTTCAATTGCTGTAAATTAAAATTAATTTAAATCAGCTTTCTAATGGGATCCTGTGAACGCGCTGGTTTAGAACATTCACATTGTGGTGGATTTGTGCCCCAAATGCCCAGAAAAATACTGCGGGATATAATGTGGCCCAAATGAGCTACTCGCAACATTAAACTTTGTATAAAGGTATCTTAAGAAGCCATTTTTAATGTAAAAATAAACAGCCTACCTTCTGTTGTCCCCTGTATGAGATCCGGCTGGTTGTCGGCGGTCGGGAGTTTAGAGGTTAATTTTTAAACTACTATAACAATTAGATAAAGCCCTTAAAAGTAATAATAGCTAAAGCGACGGAATCTTCCAGCGATTTTTCGTTAATAATTAACTAGGCTGAACATCCTCGATTTGAACAGCCTAGGGGAAATCGCGTTTTAAACCCGCCCCCCTCTAAACGGCGCCAAAATCGCGCACACGGGCTGGGACAGGTTTTCAGCGACGCTTCAGGTACACTTTGCAACATACCTACACATATCACTCGTATCCTTTCCAATATGTGTACTTGCTCAAAGGACTTTGAAATAGTGGTATTGTGCCTGGCTCCACCACTTTTGATGATAGCTGTTCCATATTTGCACCACCCTCTGTGTGAAGAAGTTGATTCTTCATGTGCTTTTAACATCTTTCCTCTCTCACATTAAACTCCCTCATGGAAGGTTGGTTAAGAAGGTTCAATGGTTGGGTATTAATGGTGGAGTAGCAAGATGGATTCAACAGTGGCTGAATGGGAGATGCCAGAGAGTAATGGTGGATGGTTGTTTGTCAGGTTGGAGGCCAGTGACGAGTGGGGTGCCACAGGGATCTGTGTTGGGTCCACTGTTGTTTGTCATGTACATCAATGATCTGGATGATGGTGTGGGTAAATTGGATTAGTAAGTATGCAGATGATACTAAGATAGGTGGGGTTGCGGGTAATGAAGTAGAGTTTCAAAGTCTACAGAGAGATTTATGCCAGTTGGAAGAGTGGGCTGAAAGATGGCAGATGGAGTTTAATGCTGATAAGTGTGAGGTGCTACATCTTGGCAGGACAAATCAAAATAGGACGTACATGGTAAATGGTAGGGAATTGAAGAATGTAGGTGAACAGAGGGATCTGGGAATAACTGTGCACAGTTTCCTGAAAGTGGAATCTCATGTAGATAGGGTGGTAAAGAAAGCTTTTGGTGTGCTGGCCTTTATAAATCAGAGCATTGAGTATAGAAGTTGGGATGTAATGTTAAAATTGTACAAGGCATTGGTGAGGCCATTCTGGAGTATGGTGTACACTTTTGGTCGCCTAATTATAGGAAGGATGTCAACAAAATAGAGAGAGTACAGAGGAGATTTACTAGAATGTTGCCTGGGTTTCAGCAACTAAGTTACAGAGAAAGGTTGAACAAGTTAGGGCTTTATTCTTTGGAGCGCAGAAGGTTAAGGGGGGACTTGATAGAGGTTTTTAAAATGATGAGAGGGATAGACAGAGTTGACGTGGAAAAGCTTTTCCCACTGAGAGTAGCGAAGATTCAAACAAGGGGACATGACTTGAGAATTAAGGGACTGAAGTTTAGGGGTAACATGAGGGGGAACTTCTTTACTCAGAGAGTGGTAGCTGTGTGGAATGAGCTTCCAGTGAAGGTGGTGGAGGCAGGTTCGTTTTTAATCATTTAAAAATAAATTGGATAGTTATATGGATGGGCAGGGAATGGAGGGTTATGGTCTGAGTGCAGGTATATGGGACTAGGGAAGAATATGTGTTCGGCACGGACTAGAAGGGTCGAGATGGCCTGTTTCCGTGCTGTAATTGTTATATGGTTATATGGTTATATGGTTATAAACCTGTGCCTTCTAGTTTATGATACCCCTTTCCTTGAACAAAGTCTGTGTCCATTGACCTTATTATGCTCCTCATGATTTTATGCACTATAAGTTCACCCCTCAGTCTCGTACGCTCCAGGGAATAAAGACTTAACCAGTCCAACATCTGCCCAAACTCAGGCCCTCATGTACTGGCAACATTCTTGTAACTAGTCTTTGCACTCCTTTCAGCTGAATGACTTTTTCTCTATAGTAGCGTAACCAAGATTACACAATACTCCATGTGGAGTCTTGCCAACATCATGTACAATGCAACATAATGTCCCAGCTCCTGTATTTAATGCTCTGACTGATAAAGGTCAATGTGCCAAATTCCTTCTTTATTACCCTGTCTACCTGTGATGTCACTTTTAAGGGAGTTATTTACACCTCAGGGCTGTTCACTGTGAATATCATGCACTGCTTTTATCTCCTAACATGTAACATCTTGCACTTATATGAATTGAATAGCAATTCACATTGAACGTTCACATTGCGCTGGATTTGTGCCTCAAATGCCCAGAAAAATACTACGGGATATAAAGAGCCCAAAATGAGCTACTCGCTATAGAAAACTTTATATACAGGGTTATATACATGCCCCATTTAATGTAAAAATAAGGTACATACCTTTAATGGTTTGCTTTATAAAACCCTGGGGCTGCGAGAGGTTGCGAGTTTAGAGAGTGCTTTTTAAACTACTCTAACTATTTTACAAGGCCATAAAAACTAATAATACCTTTTGCGATGGGGTCTTTCAGCGATTTTCCGTTAATGATTTACTAGGCTGAACATTTTCGATTGCAACAGCCTAGTAAAAATCGCGTTTTAAACCCGCCCCCTCTAAACAGCGCCAAAATCACACACAAGAGGTGGGGCAGATGCTCAGCCACGATTCAGGTAGGTTTTGTAACATACCTAAATTGAATGGCATTGGCACCATCATCTTTGGATTCCTATCATCAAATCAATCAGTTACCCACACCTGGATTCCATGTGATAAAACCTTCAAGACAGCTTAACATATGATCCACCAAGTGAATTCACTCTAAGTATTCCCTCAACAACAAAGGCTACCCATCCTTCATATCTTACCTTTCCCTCTATCATGCATGTAGCATCTGTACCCTAGAATATTGAGTTACCAGTCCTGCCCTTCTTTCAGCCATATGTTTGGTATGGCTATGAGATCCCAGTCGAAGAGAGTCAATCCATACCCTGGATCTATCCGCCTTTAGACACTTGCATATTCACCTATTCCCTCTCTTGATGTTGTGTTCCTGGATGTCCAGACAACTAAACACATTCTCTTTGACTACAGTATTTGCTTCCAAGTTCACATCTGCCACTTATCTTATTTTGGACCCACCCCACTGCCAATCTAGTTTAAACCTTCACGGGTATCGCTTTCAAAACTCCCACCTGGAATATTGGTCACGTCCCAGTTCAGGTGCAACCCATCCTCTCATATGGGTCACCTCTGCCCCAGAAACCCCCCAACAATCCAAGAACCTGAACCCCCTCATCTGGTCTATGTTTCTATTTATACCCTCATTGGCACGTGGCACTGGGAGTAACTCAGAGATTACTATCTTAGAGGTTCTACATTTTACCCTCTTTCCTAACTCCATATATACTACTAAAAGTCTGATCTTGACCGCTTTTGGCTCGCTGTGTTGCGATTTCCGGGAGAACGCCATCAGCTACGGCCGTCATTTTTGGCCACCTCGCTCAGAGCCCCCCTCCGCCTCCAGGACTGGAGGATTTTTCCCATGGATGACAAATCAGAGAGATATTAATGTTTTTTTTTAAATCACCTTTCTCTCTGCTGTCCCTGCTGGAGGGAGGGGGAGGGACTATAAAACCAGGAAGTGGTGAGCCTCACTCAGTCTCTGCAAGATGGATGAAGCCAAAGGGTCACGTCTCTCTGAGCTCTGAATAACACTGGACAAATGTCTACTAAACTGTGAGTCCCCTTAATGTGGTTTGAAAATGAAAATATGGTTTGTTTGAAGTAAAATGGCACTGCCTGCAAATGGTTGTTTGGGTGCTTTGGCTTGAAGTTAAAAGGCACTACTTACTGCAAATGGTGGCGGGTGCTTTGGTTTGAAGTTGAAGGGCACTACTTAATGCCAATGGCGGCTTGGGTGCTTTGGCTTGAAGTTGAAAGGTACTTCTTACTGCAAATGGTGGCTTGGGTGCTTTGGCTTGAAGCTGAAAGGCACTACTTACTGGAAATGGTGGCTTGGGTGCTTTGGCTTGAAGTTGAAAGGTACTACTTACTGCAAATGGTGGCTTGGGTGCTTTGGCTTGAAGTTAAAAGGCAATACTGCTAATGCACTTACTTCCTGTTTGCACTGTATATCGATTTTAAATAAAATGCTACGACTTACAGCTGTGATTTTTGACCATCTTACTTAGTCCCCCTCTGCTGGTGCAGGTGCAGAGAATTCTTCCCATCAATGAAAAATAAAAGTGTTATTAGTGTTTAAAGAATCTTGAGAATCTCTCTCTTGTCAATCACGCCATGCAGGCCAAACCCTTTTCGGGGGCTGGGCGGGTTATAAAACCCAGAAATGTGGGTGTGGCTCAGTCTCTGCATGATGGGGGAGGGAGAGGCCATGACTATCTGAGCTGTGAATCAACTGAACACACTGAATGCCTACTGAATTGTGAGTTTGGTGTTTTGTGTGGTTTTATGCTGGTTTCACCCTGCATGAAATGGTATGAAGCTGCATTTGAATTTGGTGGCCTTGCAACCTACTTGAAATGGAATGAAACGGCACTTGAATTTGGTGGTCTTGCACCCATTCTTGAAGTGGAATGAAACTGCACTTGAATTTGGCGGTCTTGCATCCTGCTTGAAATGGTATGAACCTGCACTGAATTAGGTGGCCTTGCACCCTGCTGAAAGTGGTATGAAACTGCACTTGAATTTGGTGGTCTTGCACTCTGCTTGGTGGTAGGAAACTGCACTTGAATTTGGTGGCCTTGCACCCTGCTTAAAATGGTAGGAAACTGGATGTAAATTTGGTGACCTTGCACACTGCTTGAATTGGAATTTCAAGGAATAGCCATGTGTCAACTGCCAGCCCACCCGCCGTGAGTGAGCTGCCAGCAGATCAGGCTTGAGGGAATGAGCTGCCACCTCAAGAACCCATACCAGCGCTCCAGAAAGCCCCCCCCCCCCACAAGCCACCAATATTGGAATTGGTGGAGAGGTGGAATATTGCGTCGGGGGAACAGCCTTCCCGTGAGAACATGGGACGCAACGGGTCCCACTTAGTCTAGTATTAAATATGAATTAACCCGTCCCTTTTTTTAACCTATGTTGTTAGTACCAATACTGTATGTACAACGACTTCTGGCTGTTCAACCTCCCCCTTGAGAGAGACTTGACAACCCCTTGACCTGAAACCACCTTGAACCCCCTCCCCCTTGAGAATGACCTTGACTCTGACACCCCGGGATGTAACACAACATTCTGATGCCTTGTTTATAACCAAAAAATCTTCCCAAAATATTTTGCAGCCACAACTTGTAAAATGAATTCAAAAATGTGAATGTGTAAAAGGAGTGTGATGCAGTTGAATGTCTGTTGATCACTGAAGATTATTAACAGTGTATTGACTGAACATGGAGGTTCTGTTTGATCTCTCCCAGTATATGCTGCACTTGGCATGATTTCCTTGGAGCCCACTCTGTCATTGTGTGCCAACATCCTGAAGCTGTTTCATTCATGACAGGGTAACCTAAAGAAGTGTTATCAATAGACAAGCTACAAACATTTCCCACTTTTAGGAAGGATCCACAGAGTCAATCAACTCAATAACGCACAAAGGCAGCATAGTAGCACAGCGGTAGTTGCTGCCTTGCAGCGCTGGAGACCCGGGTTCGATCCTGACATTGTATGGAGATTGCATGTTCTCCCTGTGACCACATGGAGTTGGCATGTTCTCCCTGTGACCACATGGAGTTGGCATGTTCTCCCTGTGACCACATGGAGTTGGCATGTTCTCCCTGTGACCACATGGAGTTTGCATGTTCACCCTGTGACCACATGGAGTTGGCATGTTCTCCCTGTGACCACATGGAGTTTACATGTTCTCCCTGTGACCACATGGAGTTTGCATGTTCGCCCTGTGACCACATGGAGTTGGCATGTTTTCCCTGTGATCACATGGAGTTTGCATGTTCTCCCTGTGATAACTCGTGGTAAGCACGGAGAATGAACGTAGCGGGTATGTCGGAGCTCGGGGACATCTCTTAGCGGCTCGTAACGCTAACGGCAGGTACTCGGGAAGACTCGCTAATGGCAGGTAAGCACGGGAAGACTCGTGAAGATTTTTCAACATGTTGAAAAATGTCCACGAGAGCCCCGAGTACTGACGAGGGGCCATTACCGTAAATCTCTGAGTTCGAGTCAGGGAAAACTCCGGAGAGCTCTTGAAATTAACTCGTACCGTGGGACAGGGCCATTAGTCACCATATCATACAAAGGATTTACGGTAGGATTTATGAGATTTACGGTAATGGCCGCTCGTCGGTACTCGGGGCTCTCATGGACATTTTTCAACATGAGCTCTTGGAATTAACGTACCATGGGACAGGGCCATAAGCAGGAAGGATGCAGAGAAGATTCTCATGGATGTTGCTGGGCTGGAGGGCTTTAGTTTTGAGGAGAGACTGGAGAGCTTGGGACTATTTCCCCTGGAATAAGAGGCTGAGGGATGATCTTACAGACATTTATAAAATCACTAGACTAAGTGGGACCCGTTGGGTCCCAGCATCACACGGGAGGGCTGGTCACCAATGCAATATTCCACCTCTCCACCAATTCCAATATTGCTCGCCAGTGGGGGGGGGGGGCTGTCTGTTGCACTAATATGCGGGCCGAAGGTACTGGTTTCCAGAGGGCTAGTATAGACATTGTGGGCCGAATAGATTCTTTGGCTGGCATCCAACTGTTGCAACGATTTTAACAGCCAAGCCAAGGCAAACAATTGAGCTTCAGCCACCTTACAACCAAAAT
Organism: Leucoraja erinaceus; assembly: GCF_028641065.1. Classification (NCBI taxonomy): domain Eukaryota; kingdom Metazoa; phylum Chordata; class Chondrichthyes; order Rajiformes; family Rajidae; genus Leucoraja; species Leucoraja erinaceus. The sequence continues at coordinate 81,673 of NW_026576795.1, read as the reverse complement.
TCATTTTGTGAATACAAACTTGTCTAAAAGGCGAGGCAAACAATTGGGCTGGAACCACCTGACAACAAAAATTCACTTTGCGAACACAAACATGTTAAAAAAAAAGGCGAGGCAAACAACTGGGCTGCAGCTACCTGACAACCAAAATTCATTTTGTGAACACAAACTTTTAAAAAAGGCGAGGGAAACAATTGGGCTGCAGCCACTTTACAGCCGCATCGAGGGGACTCACCGTGGAGTAGACGTGCGTTCAGTGTTATTCGCAGCTCAGAGAGCCGTGACCCTCTCGCTTCCTGGGTCTGGCAGAGACTGAGTGAAGGACTACACTTCCGGGTTTTATAGTCCCTCCCCCCTGCCGCCAGCGGGTGCAGCAGAGAGAATGGTGATTTAGAAACATAGAAAGTAGGTGCGAGAGCAGACCACCAGGTCCATCGAGCCCGCACCGCCACTCGCTCATGGCTGAACACTAAACAGACACACTTACCCACAAACAGTAGACACAAGACACAGAACACAAGACACTACCCTCCCCTTTATACCGCTATCACCCCTCTCCACCCCAAGAACCTCGTGATCTCCTGGGGGAGGCAAAAAACCGGATAAAAACCCAGGTCCAATTCGGGAAAAAAAAACGGGAAATTCCTCTCCGACCCCAATCTAGGCGATCGACACTTGTCCAGGAGATCACTCAGGTCTTACTATACTAACCATACCTAGGTCCATATCCCTGCCCTCTCCCCGTAGCCCCTTATCCCCTTGGCAGCTAAAAAAACATCTATTTTAGTCTTAAATATATTTAAAGTTTCTGCTTCCACTGCTCCCTGGGGCAGTGAATTCCATAAATTAACCACCCTCTGGGTGAAGAAGTTCTTCCTCATCTCAGTTTTAAAAGAGCCCCCCCTTATTCTGCAACTATGTCCCCTAGTTCTAGTTTCCCCGATCATTGGGAACATCCTCGGTGCATCCACCCGATCAAGGCCCCTCACGATCTTATATGTTTCAATGAGATCGCCTCTCATTCTTCTAAACTCCAAAGAGTAGAGTTCCAGCCTACTTAACCTTTCCTCATATGTCAATCCCCTCATTGCAGGAGTTAATCTTGTAAACCTTCGCTGCACTGCCTCCAGGGCTAGTACATCCTTTCTTAAGTATGGACCCCAGAACTGTACACAGTATTCCAAATGTGGTCTCACTAATACTGTGTACAGCTGCAGCAAGACCTCCGTGTTTTTATACTCAATCCCCCTAGCAATAAAGGCCAAAACTCCATTGGCCTTCCTGATTGCTTGCTGCACCTGCATACTAACTTTCAGTGATTCATGTACTAATACCCCTAGATCCCTTTGCGTTGCATTACAACGCAGCTCCTCTTCATTTAGAAAATAACTTGCCCTATCATTTTTTTTCCCAAAGTGAATGACTTCACATTTATTAGTATTAAATTTCATCTGCCAAGTTGTTGCCCACTCACCTAGCTTATCTATATCCTTTTGCAGACTCTTCCTATCCTCCTCATCCCCTACTTTTGCACCCATTTTTGTATCGTCCGCAAATTTTGATATATTACACTTGGTTCCCTCCTCCAAATCATTTATATAAATTGTGAACAACTGGGGTCCCAGCACCGACCCTTGCTGAACCCCGCTAGTTACCGGTTGCCATCCCGAGTATGAACCATTTATCCCCACTCTCTGCTTCCTATTTGTTAGCCAATCCTCTACCCATGCTAATATATTACCCCCAATCCCATAATTTTTTATTTTTAGCAATAGTCTCTTATGTGGCACCTTGTCAAAAGCCTTTTGGAAGTCCAAGTATACCACATCCACCGGTTCCCCTTTATCCACCCGGGTTGTTACTTCCTCAAAGAATTCGAGCAGATTCGTTAAACAGGACTTCCCCTTCACAAAACCATGTTGGTTCTGTCCGATGAAGTCATGTTTATCCAAGTGCCCCGTTAGTGTTTCTTTAATAATTGTCTCTAACATTTTACCCACCACCGATGTTAGACTAACCGGTCTATAGTTACCCGCCTTCTGTTTACTTCCTTTTTTAAATATAGGTGTTACATTGGCCATTTTCCAATCCACTGGGACCGTTCCTGCCTCCAGGGAGTTTTGGAAAATTATCACCAATGCATCCACAATCCCCACCGCTATCTCCCTCAAGACCCTTGGATGTAATCCATCAGGCCCAGGGGATTTATCCTCCTTCAGTCTCATCAATTTCCCTAATACCACCTCCTTGGTGATCTTAATAGTATTAAGCTCCTCCATTCCTACCGCCCCCTGTTTATCCAGCGTTGGAATATTTTGTGTGTCTTCTATGGTGAAGACTGATACAAAATACTCGTTTAATGCCTTTGCCATTTCCATGTTCCCCACCAACAACTCTCCAGTCTCACCCTCCAATGGACCAACGTTCACCTTAGCCACCCTTTTTCTTTTTATATAGCTATAAAAACTCTTACTATTAGTTTTTATGTTGTTCGCTAAATTCCTTTCATAGTCTATTTTCCCCGTCTTAATTAATCTCTTAGTTATTTTTTGCTGACCTTTAAATGCTTCCCAATCCTCTACCCTCCCACTATCTCTGGCTACCTTATATGCCCTTGCCTTCAGCCGAATACTATCCTTTATAGTTTTACTGAGCCATGGCTGACTGTTCTTACCCTTACCCCTTATTACCCTTACCCCTGATTTAAAAAAAATTGTTAATATCTCTCTGAATTTTCATCGATGGGAAAAATCCTCCAGTCCTGAAATGCCGAGCGGGGCTCTGAGTGAGATGGCCAAAAATGACGGCTGTAGGTGGCGGCGTTCTCGCGGAAATCACTGCACAGTGGGCCAAAAGTGGTCAAGATCAGACTTTTAGTAATATAAGATGATGCATTGAATAAGGTGGATGGTCAGTAAATCTAGAGAGCACAGGTTTAGGATGAGAAGGGAAAGATTTAAAGAGACGTGAGGGACAGGTTTGTCACATAGAGGTAGAGGGCATATGGGATAACCTGCCAGAGGAAATGGCAGGTGCCGATATAATTACAATGTTTAAAAGACATTTGGACAGGCTCATGAATGAGAAAAGTTTAGAGGGATAAGGCCCTTATCCCTCTTAAAGTGACCAATTCAGGAAGACGGAGAAATTGGTCTAAAGATACTGTTTCCGTGTTATACATCTCTATGACTCTCGTCAATTCTTAGATTCTGCCAATTGGCAATTTTTGGTTCATTTGCCCGAGCATCTCCTTATGTGGCTTGGCTTGCCTGTGTTGTAACTCTGGAGAAGATTTTTACGTTTAATGGAGCAATGTAATAATAATTATTATAGCAGTAAATAGATATGTTCCACATTATTTCATTTTCCTGTCAAGTAAAATGTTAGTGCATGTAATCTTAGTGTAAAACAAACTCTTAAGGGTGTGTCCTTTTTATGGTGATTATCCCTCGTGTTACCCTGAAAGTAGTATAAGACTAAAATCAGCACAACGTATTTGTCGACCATAATAATTAAATATTATGCAATTGGTATTCATTTAACTGTGTGTGCAACGTGGCAGCAACTCAATTTGTTTTGTTTTGTGGGATCTGGTTTGTATATGACAATATTATTTGTTGGTCCACCCACCGATTTTCCAGCACCCTTGTTTCCGGAGCCTTTCCTTACAGTACTGTGCCTCAATCAGGATGTGAACACATATTTTTGACATTTGTTTGCACCAACCTCTTTAGGCAATAAGTGAGTTCAGTATTCCGAAAATGCTAGGCATCATGGGATTTGTCAAAGGTTACAAGCGATAAAACCCCTTGGCAGTCGTGCCACAGACCTGCGCCTCATCCGCAGCCAGGACCGAACCGGGTCTCCGGTGCTTCAACCACTGCCGAACCGCCAATGGACAATCCCCGTCCCATCCTGAGTGCCCCACCCCCTCCCCCCTGGGGGCAGCCAGAGACATCGGGAGTCGGACGGAAGCGACACCCCCAGGCCCACAGCCAGCACGGGGAAGCAGCGCTAAATCCAGCTCAACTCTGCCTGTCTCACTGGGTTAACCTACAGCCCTGCCTGGACTGATGGCACACCAGCCCGGAGCCGTGGAGTTAGCACTGCTACTCCACGCTGGCTTTAAGCCTGGGCCATTGTTTCCGTAAGTCCAGGCAGGGTTGTAGGTTAACCCGGCAAGACAGGCAGAGACTTGTCATGAAGCCACTCTGACGTTGTCTTGGCTGTGTACTTAGGGTTGTTGTCCTGTTGAAAGGTGAACCTCTGTCCCAGTATGAGGTCCACAACGCTCTGCAGCAGGTTTTCATCAAAGATCTCGCTGTACTTTGCTCGGTTCATCTTTCCCACAATGCTGACTAGTCTCCCAGTTCCTGCCGCTGAGAAACATCCCCACAGCATGATGCTGCCACCACCATGCTTCACGATAATTGAACGAGGGAGGTATCGGCTAGAGGCGGAAGTAGGGGGGTGGGACTGAAGATAGAGCGTGGTGATTGGAGGAGGGAGACGTTCTGGTGGAGCAAAGATCATAGAGCGGAGCTTGAATCGGCCTGTTCGCGGGGCCTTTCATTGCCCACCGCAGCTTAAAATTAGCCACGCAATCTTCCACTGCCCCGCAGTCAAATTGCTGTGTTGAGACACCCAATTGGCTTGGCACACTTCCTGCAGTCGTCAGGGACACCTCCCCAAGATAGACACAAAATGCTGGAGTAACTCAGCGAGACAGGCAGCATCTCTGGATAGATGGAATAGGTGATGTTTCGTGTTATGACTCTTCTTCAGACTGAAGCGTCTCGACCGGAAAAGTCACCCATTCCTTCTCTTCCTTCTGCCCAGCTCGAGGGTGGAACGGCGCTCCCGTCGGGGCGGACCAGCTCGAGGGTAACGGCGCTCCCGTGAGGGCGGCCTGGCGCGGAGCTGAGACGCTCACGTGAGGGCGACCCGGCTCGGGGCTGGAACCGTGGCTGAGACGGCGTTCTGGCGGCGGGGACCTGAGACCGGGGTTCAGCCGCGGGCCAGTGGACAACGTCGTCAACAGCTGCATCCGCGGAGTTTGAACTGGCCCATTCCCTCGGCGAGCCGCGGGACTGATTTACCATCACCCGGTGGGGTATCGCCTCAGCACAGAAGGGAGAAGAGGAGGGAAGAGACTGCAGCCCTAATATTTTTGCCTCCATCACAGTGAGGAGGTGCTTGGTGGACTCACTGTGGTGGATGTTAATTTGTGTTTACTCTCTGTTCTGTTGTCTATTATTGTATGTATGACTGCAGGCACAAAATTTCGTTCAGACTGAAAGGACTGAATGACAATAAAGGAAATTCAATTCAATTCAATTCAATTCTCCAGAGATGCTGCCTGTCCCGCTGAGTGACTCCAGCATTTTGTGTCTATCTTCGGTTTAAACCAGCATCTGCAGTTCTGCTATTAATATTAATAGCATCTGCTATTACGACTCTTCCAGCAACTACTGGGTTAAAAGTAAAGGACATTACCTGCGTGTTATTTATCTTTCTTTCTGAAGCCTGATGATGACTAAAAACTGCACTTTATCCTGAGTTGCAGTATTTTGACCTCAAGAACTTGCCTCTCTTTTATACGCAGCCAGTAGGAAATTTGATTTCTAACTTGGATCCTGCCTTTTGAATATTTTATGGGATTAAAATAATCCAAAGAAGCAAAGCTTTGGGAAAGTAGCTTTCACTTATTAATCATTTTGCTTAGTGTGACTAGGCATTAAAAATAAAGTAATACATATGTCGGAGTTTGACCGTCACTATTCTGTGCTGCCATTATGTTGGTGATAAACTAAGTGTCTTTGTCAGGAGTACAAATAGTATCATTACATCTCAATGTTTGTAAAATGATCACTTTGAAAGCACTACCATCAGTTTAGGTTTAGCATCTTCAAATGTGTGTTACATTATTTATAAATCCCTCTGAGTATTTTTATTTCTATTTTATGACGTTGAGTGTTTTTGACAGTTCTCATCCAATGTTATCTAGAAAGTTAATGCTTTACACAACCACACTATTTTACAGTGACTTCAAACCAACAATATATTTCAGAATTCTTCACTCAATGCTTTAAAAGCAATAATTTTATTTCTGTGCCATGTAATCTACTTTTTTCCCCTTCAAAGTGTTTAGCAATGGATTGAAGTGGCACTGATCATAGCAGGAACAGTACAGATTGATGAATATACATGGTTGATATGCTGGTTATTATATCAACAAGAATACTCTACAATGGAAAGGAGCATTTCAGACAGAATAAAAATAAGAGGATAATTTTTACCAGTCTGTCAAGTATTAAGGGATTGAACAGGCTAGATGCAGGAAAAATGTTCCTGATGTTGGGGGAGTCCAGAACCAAATGTCACAGTTTAAAAATAAAAGGTAGACCATTTAGGACTGAGATGAAGAAAAACGTTTTCACCCGGAGAGTTGTGAATCTGTGGAATTCTCTGCCACAGATGGCAGTGGAGGCCAATCCATTAAATTTTTCAAGAGGGGGTTAGATATAGCTCCGACGGCTAATGGAATCAAGGGATATGGTTACAAAGCAGGTACTGATTTCTGTTGATCAGCTTAGATCATATTGAATGATGGTGCTGGCTCTGTTTCTATGTATTACGCTGCCTTAATGCTTTCTCAATCTTACTAAGGGCCTGAAGAGTAATATTGTCAATGTGTAAAACTTGACGTACTGCACCCAGTCCCTTTGGTATTCTGCTGAACAAATTTGAGTTAGAATTACCCTCATAGAGAAAAGAAAAAGAATCTGGGCTCAGATGATCCATTTCGTCTATACAGAACTTTACATTCTAGTTGTAATACACAGGACCAATTGCTTGCTCCTTTTGGAACATCCGACTTCTCAACGTATGAGACCTAACTGAATGAAATTCATTTCTATTCAATTAAAGATATGTGATCCACACCAGCATATTACTCTCTAAAACTCAGCCAATGTCTGCAATGTTATTGGATTAAACTCTGTTGCTGCAATCATCAGAGGGAAAGTTCTGAAATAGTTTCTTACTGATCCCCAGGCAGGTAATCAAAACTCTATAAGTTTCACCTACATCTAGTCGCCCATTATTCAAACTTGGTGATTTCATTCCATAGCTGACATATCTATGATGCCAGCAGTGTGGGAACTGCTAAGCTCCATTCAATTAACTCTTACCAGCATTCTTTTTTCTGTTCATGTCAACTTGTACTGCCTTCAACTTGTACATATCCTGACATCCAATTGAGTCACATGCACCGAGTGCTTGAAGATCAAGACCAGGACACCGGGTGGTGCTTCGATGGCAGCCTTGCCTACAGTCTGTCTGTCTTTTTCATCTTATTTTTGTTATTTTTAGTGTGTTTAAAAAGTTTGTGTTAATGTTCTCCAGTTTGTTTTATGTGGGGGGAGGGGGGTTGGGGGAAACTTTTATTTTCAATTGCGTGCCTTGCCGGAGAGGCCAATGTTTTCCGGGTCGTATCTCCGGGCACTCTGCGGCCTGATATCATGGAGCTGGAGGCCTTGCTCAGGGCTGACTTTGAGCCCCAATGCGGGTTGTGGACTTACCATCGCAGCCAATTCCTTGCCTGGTATTGACGCTCGAAATGCCCCCCCCGATGCAAGAGCTTGATCGCCCCGACGAGGAGGCCCACCGCCAGCTACAGGAGTGAGATCGTCCCGTCAACGGAAGGTTAGAGGCCCCAGACCGCTGGTGGAGAAAGAAGGGAAGAGATTTAACTTTTTTTTCGCCTTTCACCACAGGGAGGAATGTGGAGGAGTCACTGTGATGGATGTTTATGTTAAAATGTATTGTATGTTCTGTTGCTTTTTATTAGTAAGACTGCATGGCAAATCAAATTCCTCGTATGTGCAAAACATACTTGGCTAATAAAGTATGACTATGACTATAACGCTAATTAAATTGTCACCTTGCATTTATATTTTCTCCCCCAGGCACAATGCATGTTTATCCTTCTGTCCAATTATTTGATCTGCAGACCTTTCGAGTATGACTCCATGTCAGAAGGGAAGGCACTAAACCTTACTCTCATCCTTGTTGATCTACCTCAGGACTTGAAAGTTTAAAATTATTACCTCTATTTCAAAGGAGTCCTCAGACCCTATTATCCCACAACATCAAACCACTTTTTTACCCTCAAAGAAATAGAAATATAGAAAAAAGTTGGAGGAGTAGGCCATTCGGCCCTTCGAGCCTGCACCGCCATTCAATATGATCATGGCTGATCATCCTAAATCAGTACACCATTCCTGCCTTCCTCCCATAACCCTTGATTCCGTTAGCCTAAGAACTATATCCAACTCTCTCTTGAAACCATCCAGTGAATTGGCCTCCACTACCTTCTGTGGCAGAGAATCCCACAGATTTACAACTCTCTGGGTGAAAATGTTTTTTCCTCATCTCAGTCCTAAATTGCCTACCCTTTATTCTTAAAGAAAATAGTTTCTGATGCTTAAGTGCAAGGAACACCCAATGGAAAAGTCAATATTTATATGGAAGATGATGCAGTTAAATTTCATTCCTTGAATCTATTTCATGAATGCCATTATTAAAAATTAATTCAATATCGCAACAGTTGAGGCAGTTTGAAAATAGTTTTGATGCATATAATTCTTTAAACATATCAGAGCTTTATTTTTTCCTCTATGTCGCTCACTTATTCACTCTGTCTCTTTGTCTCTCTAACATGTCACCCTTATTATTTTATTTGTTTATATGCACATGTGTTTTTCTTTCTGAGCACATAAAATGTACTTTTCTGAATTTTAGCAACGGCAGAACAGATATAATGGTTACTATAACATGGTAACACTCTCCACAACTTCTTCTGTAATTTGCCTTTTAAAATTTCTTTTATCTTTGATTTTGAAACAATTTCTATTCTTTCTCTTCAGCTGTTTTCTAACAGCTTGCATATTTTTTAAGAATCATATTTTCCCATTTCGCAGAATTATACAGTTCAAGTTACGGCTATGCTTCCAACATCTTTGAGGAGATGTCTGATACACATTCAACAATTTACCAGGAGACTTTTGTTGCCTCTCAGTGACAATTTCCTCACATTGAGCCCTAGGCAACCTCAGTACATGAAAATCCTTTGAACAGGCATGATGAGATATAAAAAGACATGTCTGAGATGCTGAGGATCAGGACTGCACATTATTTTATTCATATACTTAGGGAAGATCTTACATTTACATAATGTTCTCAATGTCAGGTTATGCCAAAGAACCTCATAATTGATCATCAGAAATAGACAATGAAATACATACATAGTTAATGTTAGATAGGAATACTTTTTATTAATTTAAATTAGGCTGCATTGTCATTGCATTCATTTGGATTTTACTTCGAAGTCACGTGAGTGACTACGTGAAGAGCCTGCTCAGCACGCATGCGCGGCATTGCGTTCAGCAGTGCAACAGCGGCCGCATAGGGAGTCAGGCGCTCCCGCTACAGGGTGAAAGGACGGACCATCAGGTAAGTATCCTGAGGTCGGGTTTTCTTTCACAGGAGAGCCTTCTGCTTTGTTTCAGGCAGAGAACAAAGGCTCTTGAACAAACCTGTCACCCGCTCGACTCCAACGGAGGAGCGTTCCATCTGGGGGGGGGGGGGGGGCAGCAACAGGTGGTAGGACCGCTTACCGGGCGCTCCGCCATCCCTGACACCGTGCCGAGCCCAGTCCCGCTAGCGCCTAAGCAGCGGGCTGGATGTACCGAAGAAGTGTCCGGCCGGTGGCTTCCGACTTGTCGGACGGGGACGTCTCTCCACCCGCACGGGGGAGAGACAGCCGCCTGAGCCACTTGGAGCGGCTCCTGGAGCAAGTGCTCCAGCGAGACGCGCCACATGAGGGGCGCTCTCACAGGGGGAGTTCAGGCACTCCCTCCGCAGTGTCTTGTGCACTGTCCATGGCTTCCTCCTTACCCGAGGGTAGCTTTGGTGACCAGGACTGGGCTGGTCAAGAAGAGGGGACGCTGGCTGAAGATGTCGGGAGTATGCAAGGGGGTGCAGGAACAGGAAGAGCTGCTGGGTGTGGTGGACCGCTACGTGGTAGCCCCACATGCAGGAAGGCCGTTAGAGGCTAACCTAGTGGCCAGCGTTAACCACCTCTCCAACAGGAGCAGGTGGTCAATGAGGCCTTAGAAACGTGTACAGCTCCAGAGAACTGTGAGTCCCTCAAAGTGCCGCTGTAAACTGCCAAATCTGGGGGCACGTTGGGGCAAATATTTGGAACCAGGAGCTAAAACTGCAGCGGATCCTCAGGCTCCTGACGTCAGCCATCATATCGTTTGCTTGTTCCGTGGACAATACGGAGATGACCACTAATCAACAAGACACTCTCACTCTGTTGTGCAACACGCAGTTCGAGATCAACAAACTTCATAAAGAAATCATAAGACCTGCCATAAATTCTAAATTTGCGAGGTTGTGCAAAACCCCAGCCACTGTGCCAGACACACTGCTCTTTGGCAAAGACCTCACAAAGCAAATGAAGGATATGGAAGAGGCCTCAAAAACTTTCGGTCTCATGAGGGCAGGCCCCGGGACGAGCAAACCAAAAACAATAATTCCCAAGCGGCAGCACCCCATCGCGTCCATCAGTTAACGTCGACCATATGGGACTGGTGAAAGCTCAGGGTCTGCATTCTATCACCGGAAGTCTTTTTTAGACCAGGGCCAGAGCAGACCCCATGGAAAATGTGCCACCCCCAACATCACAGCCACGTCAGACAACGCGCAAGATTCGTTGGACCGGGAGGAAACAGAAGAAATACCCATAACCATGGAGGTAGGTGGGTCTGGTTCTTACCAGCACATAGATAGTAGGGGCTTAATACTAACAGGGGGGAGATTACACCCGTTTAAAGAAGCATGGGAGTCTATCACGAGTGATCAGTATATACTCAATGGCATTAGTGGATACAAAATACAATTCATACTAGAAAAATTGCCACCAGTTCAACATTCACCCCAAAGGGTATTTTCCCTCTCAGTTAAAGAAAAACAAGAGGGACAAGCTGAACTGGTGAGACTAATTACAAAGGGTATCAATGAAAAAACAAAACATGAACCCTTGGAATTCGTATCAAATATATTCACTAAAACCAAAAAAGATGGTGGATGTTGCATCATCATTGACTTAACTTCACTAAATATGTTTGTTAAGTATATACATTTCAAAATGGAACCGGTTGTTACTGCCAAACAACTAATTTCCAAAGGATACTTCATGGCAAGCATTGATCTTAAAGATGCTTACTATTCAGTACCCATTCACAAGGATCATTGCAGATACCTGAAATTTACCTGGATGGGGCAGCAATTGCAGTTTAAAGTGTTACCCAATGGCTTAACATCAGCCCCAAGATTATTCACCAAGATACTAAAACCAGCTCTGGCAATATTAAGAAGACAAAAACATATTGTCATGGCATATCTTGATGATATCTTAATAGTAGGCAAGACCATGGAATTGACTATGTCAGCTGTATCAGCTACCAAACAGTTGTTCTAAACCCTGAGATTTGTCTTACATCCAGATAAATCTAAGTTGAAGCCATCCACAACCATAGACTACTTGGGCTTCACAATTAATTCAGTCCATATGACTGTAACATTGCCAAGAGACAAAACAGTTGAATTGGCACAATCATGCAACAATTTAATGGTCAACGAACGACCAACTATTCGACAAGTAGCAAGAGTAATTGGGAAAATGGTAGCAGCATTTCCGGCTACACAATTCGGACCTTTGCACTATAAAAACTTACAAAGAGCAAAGGTACAGACACTAAAACGACATGCAGGTCATTGTGATCTTGTCATGAAGTTACCCACTGAAGCAATATCAGAACTACAGTGGTTGGCAAAAACGTTTGGCATAGTTTCAGCCCTATAATCATCACTAACCCTACATTAGTTATCTAAACAGATGCCAGTGCTCAAGGCTGGGGAGCAACTAACTCCATATCCAGCACAGGTGGTAGATGGACTAACCCAGAGTCATCATTACTACTTACACTGGGCATTCATTATCTAGAGATGTTGGGTGTCTTTTATGGTTTAAAAGCATATGCATCAAATATGCATCACTTGCATGTACGGTTACAAATAGATAATACTACGGTGGTGGCCTACATTGACAATATGGGCGGCATAAAATCGTTATCATGTGACAAGTTGGTCAACACAATTTGGCAATGGTGTGTCGAAAGGCATATTTGGCTATCAGCACCTTACCAGCCAGGTAAGCTAAATACAGTGGCAGACACCAGGTCACGTAAATTTAATGACAACACCGAATGGATGTTAAAACCCAAAATATTTGCAAAAGTTATCAAGCAATATGGCACGCCAGATATTGATTTATTTGCATCAAGGCTAAATCACCAGGTACCTATGTATGTCGCTTGGGAACCAGACCCTGAGGCAGCAGCGGTAGATGCGTTCGCGCTGGATTGGGGAAATTCTTCTTCTATGCATTTCCTCCCTTCTGCCTCATCAGTCGGGTACTATGCAAAATACAAATGGACTCTGCTTCAGGTATTTTGATAGTACCCGACTGGCCTACGCAGCCATGGTTCCCAATACTCCATGACATGGTTGTTGAAACTCCGATGGTATTCCCCAGTGACCCAGAGTTATTAACACACCCAGTGTCAGGCATAAGCCACCCGTGCCATGAAAAAAATCAATCTGCTGGGTTGCAGATTCTGAACAGACCACATCTGGGACTGGGATTAACAGAACAAACCGTCGACACCATGTCAGCATCCCTCCGAAGATCCACTAAAAAACAGTACTTGTCCAGCATCAAAAAATTGGAGAAGTACTGCTTGGATACAGGGACCACCTACTCAACCGCTACAGTTACCAACGTACTGGAATTCCTGGCGAACCTTCACCACGATGAAGGACTCAGCTACAGAGCCATCAACACAGCTAGAAGTGCCCTGCCTGTCTATTTAAAACAAGCGCCATGGGGTCCCACCCGCTGGTGATCAAACTAATGAAGGGTATTTACAACTCTAACCCCCTAGACCAAGGTACACCCATATATGGGATGTCAGTGTGGTCCTGACATACCTCAGGGGATAGCCACCAGCCAGATCCCTCAACCTGGAACAATCTATGCACAAAGCACTCATGTTGATGGCACTTGTATCTGCACAGAGGGTCCAGTCACTACACCTATTGCGACTGGACAGCATGCTCACAGCTCCAGACCAGATCTCTGTCATTATCCAGGGACTGATCAAACAGAGCAGACCAGGAACACCTAATCCAGTATTGGAATTCCGGGCTTACCCGCCAGAACCACGGTTATATGCCATGACCCACCTACTGTCCTACATAGACACAACCAAAAATATTCAAGGGAGTGGAAAAGCCTTATGGGTCAGTCATAAAAAACCTTATGGTCGGGTGACGAGCCAAACCATTTTGAGATGGCTCAAGCAGGTGCTAAAAGCTGCTGGGATAAACACTAACATGTACAAATCTCACTCCACCAGGGCAGCATCCACGTCGGCGGCCAAAAGGATGGACATGCCTATAGACCACATCCTGGCTACAGCAGGATGGTCGGGGGAAAGAACGTTCAGAACTTTTTATAATAAGCCGTTGGCAAAACCTGCTTTATTTGCAGAAATTATTTTACAGACTGCAAATATTTAATTTAAGCCCAGGGGAGCAATTTAATTTCTTTGTTGTTATTGTTAAAAAATACCATTGTGTTTTTCTACAAACAGATTCATTGGTTGATTACGATAACACACTTCCTCCCTCAAGGACTTTGGCAGTGAGTGAAGTAATAACTGTTACACGGTTTGAAATCACAGAGCTTTAAAATCTTCACGTAGTCACTCACGTGACTCCGAAGTAAAATAGTAAGATTAAACGAGAACTTGCCAGTTTGAAGTTTGATCTGTATTTTATGCAGAGTTACGATGAGGGATTACGTGCCCTCTGCTCCAACCCTCAATAATATGGGTCAAACTGATAACTGATGTCTCCTTTTCTTTACTATGTTTATTTCAATAACTGTGTCTATCTGTGATTCCACACCGCTGCTTTGAAGTATGCCACGCATGCGCGCTGAGCGGGCTCTTCACGTAATCCCTCATCGTAACTCCTCATAAAATACAGATCAAACTTCAAATTGGTAAGTTCTCGTTTAATCTTACTATTATACCTGATCCCAAATCGCATTCAGTCATGGTCCAAAATAGATTAAAAAGCAGAATTCTAGAGGTGAGGAGAGAGCAGACTGCCTTTCATGCCAAGGTAGGGTTTTAAGCCAATAATAACACAAAGGAACCCTGGTAAACTCAAAGTTAATGCGTGTTAAGCAGAAGAATACAGTAGCCAGTTAACCTTACAAGCCACTTGTCTTTGGGATGTGAGAGGAAATTGGAGCATCTGGAGGTAATCCAGACTATCACTAGAAAAATATGAAAACTCCCCATGGATGCCAGGAACACTGACAGTTACAATAGTGTGTGGGTTGACTGTTGTTGCCAAGATTGGTTCAACCAGGAATTGACGGAATAGAGGAGCAAGCTTGCAGGCCTAACTACAATACAATACAATACGGTTTTATTCATCACATTGCACATAAAGTGTAAGTGAAATGAATATGTCAGCAGTGGTACAATGATAAAGAACACACAATACACAATAAAAATTTAACACAAACATCCACCACAGCATTCATCACTATGGTGGAAGGCTCAAAATTTGGCCAGTCCTCTTCCAATTTCCTCTGTGGTCGGGACCTCAACCCTCCGCAGCCGTTGCTGTGGGCGTCCAGATGTGCAGGCAGGTAAAAGTCCAGGTAAGTCCAGAGTCGGCTCTTCCCCACCGGAAACCGCGGCTTTAGTTTGGTGTAGGCCGCAGGCCGACGGTCGAAGATTTATAGTTGCCACCGCGCCGCAGCCAGAAGCACCGCAGACCGCAGGGCCGGCAGTCGAAGCTCCCCTCCAGGGGTGATGGTAAGTCCACGCCGGGCCCACGGTAGAAGTTGGCCGCGGGCCGGCATTTGGAGCTTCTTCTTCTTCCCGGGTCCCACACTGGGGGTCCCAGGCTGCGGACGCCGCGCCAGCTGGACCTCTGCAGACCGTGGATTCAGGCTGCCGGCTGCCGCAGGTCGGCGAAATGGAGTGCTCCCCTCCGGCGAGCCCCGGGCACGTCTCTGGAAAAGGCCGCGCTGATCCTTGCTGTTAGGCCACGGGGCAGGCGACATGGAAAAAGTCGCCTCTCCGTGGAGGAGGCGACCAAAGCGGTTTCCCCCTTACCACCCCCCACACCACTCCCCACACAAGACACACAAAGAAACATTAAAAACACACTTTAAAACATTCTAAAAAAATAAAATAAAAAAAATAAACAAATGTTCTTGTAATGTTAGAAATAGGCAGTCGGTGATGATTGTATAATGGCCAATTCTATTTGTATTTCCTTGGAAAAGCATTCCTGTTGGCTGAAGACCTTCATAACATCCAAATATGAGTCAGTTGATAAATCACATAGCATTTGCATTCCACTGGTGCCTGGCAATGTTCTTCAACTGGGGAAATGTAAAAAAAAAGGCAAATCAAACATTATCTGTGAAGCATGAGGCAGAGCTGATTTTTCAGGTCATTGACCTTACATCGAAAATCAACAATAGAGTTTTAACATTGACAGCATTTTCGTTGGTAAGTTCCATAATCAATATACCAGGAGTACCCAATGATCAGAATCTTACTCAGAAAATCCATATCATATTGTTTGCTCAACAAGCAGGTCAGAAGTTGTGGAGAATGATTCACCCATTTACTTCCTCAAGCCTATCTACAAGGTAAAAGACAAGAATGCAATAGAATGCACTGCACTTCCCTGGCTGAGTGAAGCTCCAATTACACGTGGGAAGCTTGACACCAGGATGTCCCATTTATTTGGCAATCCTCCCACCACCCAAAGCATTTATTCTGCTCAGCCCTAATGTACGTTGAATCTGAATAATTTACAATGTACCGTGCAGTTACTCATCGAGGCTGTTTTGACAGAACTTTTCAAAATTTGAATTTCTGCCACTGGAAAGAACAAAGATTGCAAGCACATGGAAGCACAATCATCTAGACGTTCCTCTCCAAATCACGTACCATCTGTAGATTGGTTAGTTTACTTACTAACCAATGTAGTGCTTTATTCAATTCAATTTATTTGTCATTTGGACCCTTGAGGTCCAAACGAAATGACGCTTCTGCAGCCATACATTACAAACAAATAGACCCAAGACACAACATAATTTACATAAACATCCATCACATCGCTGTGATGGAAGGCCAAAAAAACTTATCTCTCCACTGCACTCTCCCCCCCCGATGTCAGAATCAAAGTCAAAGCCCCCGGCTGGCGTTGGCGATTGTCCCGCGGCCATTAAAGCCACGCCGGGTGGTGCGAGGTCGAACACCTGGTCGTGGTGTTAGAGCCCCCGGCGGGCGCTCGCAGAGTCCCACGGCCATTCCAAGCCGCGCGGGGTGGTGCTGTAAGGCCCCGCTCCAGGAGCTCTTCGACCCCGTAACTCGGGCGGGAGAAGTCGCCGTTGCGGGAGCCCTGAAAAGCGGTCTCCCTCCAGGGACCCGCGGGCTCCCGGTGCCGCCGTCCGCCAGACCCGCAGTTGCAGCCTCCGAATCTCCGGAGGTCGGGCCGCAGTAGCGCTCCACCACCGCTCCACCCGCTCTGGACTCGGCCAGCTCCGCGACGGTGAGGTGAGTCGTCAGCACCAGAGCCCCCGGTCTTCCTGTTGGAGGCCGCTCCTCGTTGCAGCCCCAACGACAACGGAGACCCGACAAAGAAAAGGTTGGGTCTCCCGTGCAGGGAGAGATTAAAAAGTTTCCCCCTTCCTCCCACCCCCCCCCCCCCCCCCCCCCCCCCCCCCCCACACACCCAACAAAAAAAAAATAAAAAAACTACATAAAAACATAGACAAAAAATAATAAAAATGCAGACGGGCTGCAGAGGCCGCTGCTGACAAGAGTCGCGCCGCCTACCATTTTATTATTATAGACTCCACCTTCTACCACATATTATCGCAACCCGACATGTGTTGTTAGTTAGTCCAGCTGCATGGTGGGAATAACATGCTGTAGAGTGTTGTATATGTTACTCAATAAATACTGTTATACCACATCTGTGAGTATGTGTGATTTATGTACTCAACATGGTGTCAGAGGTGGGATTCGAACCCACACCTCCAATCGGAGATCAGAAGCTATCAAACGAGCAGAGCGCTTCAACTTTGCTCCCGCAGTTTCCCTTCCCTCACGACCTGCAGCTGCAGATCAACACCATCTTCACTTGGATTTACATAGCTTTGTCACTTTACTTTCAGCTGTGGGAATGTCTTCACCAGGACCGCTGTGTTTTAAGTAACCCAAACAATTTACTTATTATTTTAAGTACCACAGAAATGATAGTCTAAATTAATTAATAAGATTGTGAACTGTGACTTGAAAATTATTGCTGCAAGAATGCTACCACTGGCCATACCGATACATTTATCATGCAAGTAACATTATTCGACACATCACCAACTTCCCTCAAGATCCATCCCCTCAATATATATATTTTTCCAATACTGGCTTTGCATTAACTATTGAACACACTTGGCTTTTCACATTATATAATTTCCAATGAAAATCCTTTTTCACAGTGATTCACATTCTTCTGCTTCAGTATGCATAACATATCTTTTATCCCCAAATGATCCATTAGCCTTTATACATCATTTTTCCAAATTGGTATGAATGCTCTGATCATGCTTAATATTGTCATATACTGTAAACAGTTGACATTTCAAATGGATGTTCTAAAACATTAGCTTTGGTTTTCTTTTCACCCCAACACAGCCTGACCTGTTAGTTGTTACCAGTATTTTATGGGTTTGTTTCAGATTTCCAGCATCTCCAGTTTATTGATGTTCATTTATTGAGGATATATTTTTTTAAATGAACGCTGCAAGGACATTACTGTGAGCCGTTGCCTTATCAGAATTGCATGAAAGGCAGGAATTTGGATACAAAATTGACTTCAGGAAGCAAAATCCTCTCCTGGTAGGATGCAGAGGGTGGTTGAGGAAGGTTGCTGTTTGGACTAGAGACTTGTGACTAGTGGTGCCCTCAGAAGTCATTGCTAGACCAGTTGAAGTTTGTCAACAATATCAATGACTTGGATGGTAATGTCTACCAAAAGAGGTGGTGTTGTAGACAGTGAAGATGATTATAAAGAATTACTGTGGGATCCTGATCATCTGGCAAGAGGGCCAAGGAATAGCAAATGGTGTTTAACTCAGCTGAGTGAGAGATGTGTATTTTGTGGTCAACCCAAAGCAGGACCTTCACACTGGGGTGTGTTGTAAAATATAGGGACCTGGAGTACAAATCATTGTTCCCTGAAAGTGATGTTGCAGGATAGTGATGAAGGATTTTAGGCCCAGTGGCTTTTATCAGTAATGCCCCTGTCCCACTTAAGAAACCTGAATGGAAACCTCTGGAGACTTTGCGCCCCACCCAAGGTTTCCATGCGGCTCAGTGCTGGGACCCCAGCTATTTACAATATATATTAATGATCTGGTTGAGGGAATTGAAGGCAATATCTCCAAGTTTGTGGATGACACTAAGCTGGGGGGCAGTGTTAGCTGTGAGGAGGATGCTAGGAGACTGCAGGGCGACTTGGATAGGCTGGGTGAGTGGGCAAATGTTTGGCAGATGCAGTATAATGTGGATAAATGTGAGGTTATCCATTTTGGTGGCAAAAACGGGAAAGCAGACTATTCTCTAAATGGTGGCCAATTGGGAAAGGGGGAGATGCAGCGAGACCTGGGTGTCATGGTACACCAGTCATTGAAGGTAGGCATGCAGGTGCAGCAGGCAGTAAAGAAAGCGAATGGTATGTTAGCTTTCATTGCAAAAGGATTTGAGTATAGGAGCAGGGAGGTTCTACTGCAGTTGTACAGGGTCTTGGTGAGACCACACCTGGAGTATTGCGTACAGTTTTGGTCTCCAAATCTGAGGAAGGACATTATTGCCATAGAGGGAGTGCAGAGAAGGTTCACCAGACTGATTCCTGGGATGTCAGGACTGTCTTATGAAGAAAGACTGGATAGACTTGGTTTATACTCTCTAGAATTTAGGAGATTGAGAGGGGATCTTATAGAAACTTACAACATTCTTAAGGGGTTGGACAGGCTAGATGCAGGAAAATTGTTCCCGATGTTGGGGAAGTCCAGGACAAGGGGTCACACCTTAAGGATAAGGGGAAAATCCTTTAAAACCGAGATGAGAAGAACTTTTTTCACACAGAGAGTGGTGAATCTCTGGAACTCTCTGCCACTGAGGGTAGTTGAGGCCAGTTTATTGGCTATATTTACGAGGGAGTTAGATGTGGCCCTTGTGGCTAAGGGGATCAGAGGGTATGGAGAGAAGGCAGGTACGGGATACTGAGTTGGATGATCAGCCATGATCATATTGAATGGCGGTGCAGGCTCGAAGGGCCGAATGGCCTACTCCTGCACCTAATTTCTATGTTTCTATGTTTCTATGTTTCCCGGATGTAGGGAGACTGACAAAAACCTCCGGGAACTGCACGGAAACCTTGGGTGGGGCGCAAAGTCTCCAGAGGTTTCTGTTCAGGTTTCCTAAGTGGGACAGGGGCATAAGGGAATTGAATATAGACATTGGGACATTTTGTTACAGTTGAACAAAATGTTGATAAGGCCACACTTGGAGTGATAGCTCAGTTTTGTTCACCCTGCTGTAGGAAGGATGTCATCAAACAGGAAAGGATGCAGAGGATAGTTATGAGGATGGTGCCAGGACTCACCAGGTTGAACTTGAGGGAGAATGGGTAGGCCGGGACATTATTTCCGAGATCACAGGATTCTGTAGGGTGATCTTTTAAAGGTATGTAATATCATGAGGAAAATGAAAAGATGAATGCTTAGAGTGCTTTTTCTTCCAGGGTACGGGAATCAAGGAATAGCGACCTAGTTTTAAGGTGAGAGGGAAGTATTTAACAGGTACCTGAGATAACCTGTCCACACAGAGAGTGGTGGGTATATAGAATGAGCTGCCAGAGAAAGTGTTTGAGGTGGGTACAATATAGAATTTAAAGACAATTGGGCAGATACAGGGATAAGTAATGTTTAGTGGGATATGGGTCAAACATGGACAAATGGGATAGTTTTGATGGGGCATTTTGGTCATCATGGATGAGTTGGCTGAAGGACTAGTTTCCTGATGTATTGTATGTCTCTGACTGCATGAGAAGTGCCTCCACTTGCCTGAAGCTGCTGCTGCCACTGAAGAAAAGTACAATTAAGAACATATTTTGTTTTTACCACAGCAACCATAAAAGGGTTCCTGACAGGTCATTTAGTAAACATAGAGTGTCATGCAATGATGTATGTTCAAGCTTGAAACTGCCTTCAACAGATCTTGGTCTATTATTCCCTGTACTTCCTTGTGGAGCAGAGAAATGTTGGTAAGCCAAAAATTGAAACTGCTGAAATCAATCAGATGGCCAGTTTGAGATCCGAAAACCTAATGAAAATGCTGCCAGTGCAGCCCAATGTTCTGATGAAGAATCCATACCTGAGCATTTCTCAGTGTTTTCACTATTATTTCTCTGAATCTGGCACATGTAGCACTAACCATGGCATATATGATGTTGGAACTCCCTGGACATATGCTGTCTAACCCTTTCCAGCTGTTCCTCTTTCACCTCATGTTTCAACATCTGCAGTGTTTGACTTTTGCGTCTTTATTTTTTACCTTCTTAATTTAAAACTGCCGGAAAATTCTGTATTGATTAATAATGGTAAATTTCAATGAATTAATGATACTTTGAATGAATGAATGAATCAATCAATCAATCAATTAATTTATCAATCAATAAACGAATGAATGATCCTTTATAGTTGCATGTACCTAGGATACCTAGGTACAGTGAATGCTTTGTTCTGCATACAGCCAAGGCAGTACACAAGTGCCACGACATGTTGGCACTGACAACATTTCAGAAGTACCAAACAGTCCTACTTACTGCCTGTTGCCGCACGAGGGAGCAGCCCTCCCCCTCCCCCCGCTAGCTACCCCTTCGTTCTTAGCAGCCCTCCCACGCCAGATTGCTCTTGTCGGGCTACCTTGCTCTTGGTGGGGCAGTACCCGTTGACACAGGTGGCTCAGAGACGACTCAGAGTCGGCGGTGGGTGAGCAGGGACTACCGGGTGGGTCATCCATCGTCAGACAGGAGTTCCTCGATCCACTGACCCCGGGGGCCAGTCCACTGTCGCTGGACAGCGGCGAGTGAGTCTGCGCTGCTTGCCAAGAGTGTCAATCAGCAAGGCTGCAGTGAGTGCAGGGACAGGGTCCTGTTGTCAATTACATTACATGTCTTGAAAGCAGTTTAATTTAATAGTAATTTATATACTTTATAAAACAATGACATTTTTGACATCAACAATTCCCGAAAAGGACCAATACAGTTCTTACCTGCAAATCCAAGTAAATCCTATATGTAAAGAATTCTAAATCATGTTAAATATGCAGTCATTAATACAACATAGCTGCTAATTTCAAGTAACCCCTGCTCTCTCTCTCCATCCATCCCCCACCCAAGTCGCACCAGGTTCCCCTTCTCATCTACGAAACAGCTAACAGTGACCTGTTTCCTTTATCATTGTTAGTTTTTTGCATATCTTTTATTCATTTCTTCTATATCTCTCGTTATTACTGTCTGTATCTCTTGTTTCCTTTTCCCCTGACTTGTCTGAAGAAGGGTCTCGACCCAAAATGTCACCCATTCCCTTTCTCTAGAGATGTTGCCAGTCCTGCTGAGTTTTCTGTTTTGTTATCATATCAGAAGCTCAGAAGAAAAACATGTTGCATCAATAAATATTTCAAGATTTCCTTTGCATTTTACATCCCGTTTAAAACGTTTAGCATTGACACCACATCTTAGGACAAATATCCTGGTTAATTTTCATTCAATTTGGTTAATTGCATGATCAGCATTTTTGCCAAAGGCATTAGATTACAATGAGCACAGAAAGGATTCAGCACCTCATGAGCTGCACCTCATATTTCACTTGGGCAGTCTGCACCCTAGCGGCATAAACATTGAATTCTCCAATTTCCGGTAGCCCTTGCTGTCTCCACCCCTTCTTAGCCCTCCCTCAGCCCTTGGGCTTCTCCTCTTCCTTTTTCCTTTCTTCTCCCCCCTACCCTCCATCAGTCTGAAGAAGGGTTTTGGCCCTAAACGTTGCCTATTTCCGCTCCATAGATGCTGCTTCACCCGCTGAGCTTCTCCAGCACTTTTGTCTACCAAGTAATCAGGACTAGACAGTTGGACTTAATCTTGTGATTGACAATTCAAAGTTACTGAAAACACTAGAGAATTATACCCCAAGCTGCAGCCTGGTATCGAAGCAAACTTTGATAGCAAACCACAAGAAAAGCAACCATGAAAGAGTCCAGCCCTTTGCTGACAGTGATCTCTGGCAGTGTATTAAAGAAAATGAGAAAAAGAGAATTTACTGTAGCACTGAGGAATGAGAGATTGTCTGCCAACAGTGGATGTTTGAGAGCTTTTAAACTATGTGTAATTTTTTTTTTTTTTTTGAAAATACCGTGTTGGCTTTTAGTTGTGGAAATGACCTGTAGAGGAAAAGCAAATGTTATATACAGTAACATGAAAATGTTCTGGCTTTATAACTTGGAAACCGACTGAAATTGAACCAGTTCCTGCAGCATCTACAAACTGTGTGCGAGCATTACTTCAAAAATGCCTTGCAAGTTTCATTTTTAAGGCTTTTAAAAATAGGAAGAACTTACATTTGGGAAATAGATTGCAAAAGGAAAGAAAGGCGATTGATAGAAAATAAATGGCGGTAAAAGCAAATGTAATGTTGTGAGGTGCTTGAACCTTTACCTGAAATGTCACCCATTCCTTTTCTCCAGAGATGCTGCCTGAGTTGCTCCAGCAATTTGCGGTCTTCCTGAGGCGCCATTGAACATTTATTGGGTAAATTTCACCAACCATCATTCTAGTGAGTGTATCAAAGCTTAGTTTATGACCAAGGAAGTAAGCAGAGCAGGCATATTCTTTTCTTATACAACGAGTCAAGTCAAGTCAAGTCAAGTCAAGTCAAGTTTATTTGTCACATACACATACGAGATGTGCAGTGAAATGAAAGTGGCAATGCTCGCGGACTTTTGTGCAAAAGACAAACAACAAAACAACCAAACAAATTATAAACACAATCATAACACACATATTCTTTTACATGATAAATAATGGAAGGAAAAACGTTCTGTAGAGTTAGTCCCTGGTGAGATAGGCGTTTACAGTCCGAATTGCCTCTGGGAAGAAACTCCTTCTCAACCTCTCCGTTCTCACCGCATGGCAACGGAGGTGTTTGCCTGACCGTAGCAGCTGGAACAGTCTGTTGCAGGGGTGGAATGGGTCTCCCATGATTTTATTTGCTCTGGAGTTGCACCTCCTGTTGTATAGTTCCTGCAGGAGGGTGAGTGAAGTTCCCATAGTGCATTCGGCCGAACGCACTACTCTCTGCAGAGCCTTCTTGTCCTTGGCAGAGCAATTCCCAAACCAGATGGTAATGTTCCCGGACAAGATGCTTTCCACCGCCGCTGCGTAGAAGCACTGGAGGATCCTCGGAGACACTCTGAATTTCCTCAATTGCCTGAGGTGGTAAAGGCGCTGCCTTGCCTTACTCACGAGTGTTGAGACGTGTGATGCCCATGTCATATCCTCAGAGATGTGGACTCCCAGATATTTAAAACAGTTCACCCTATCCAATTCACCCTATGAATTGGGCTGAATGCAGTTGATGGCAGCTTAAAGGAGCCATGGCTGTATCTGAAACGAGTGGTGTTTGCTCAATCTTGACAAACATTACAAGCGATCTCTGTGGTGTTCTTCCATTCCCTTGCTGCAAATTTGGAGCATGATTTCACCTACAATAAAAGCCCTGTCCCACTGTGCGAATTCACACAAGAGCTCTCCCGAGTTTAAAAAAAAAAATCAAACTCGTGGTAAGCATGTAGAATAAACGTCGCAGGTACGTCAGAGCTTGGGACGTCTCTTAGTGCTAACGGCAGGTACTCGAGAAACGTGGTAACTCGTGAAGATTTTTCAACATGTTGAAAAATGTCCACGAGTAAAATATAATCGGGATGGAAAAATTTTATATTTTTTAACTCCTAGTTATACCGTAGTAGCTCGTGAGTTTACCATAGTAGGACATGGTGTCCTATATCACTATTGATGGTAATAAGAATACTCAGTATATTCATTACCTTTGAATTGTAGTTTTATGTAATCCTCCCATAATTTCTGAGTTCCATTTCACAATATCTATCAGACATACAGAATGTTGCAAGGTAATATTTTGCCCAAGCTCAGTTGTATCTTTCTATCTCAATAAATATCACAAAATATGCCATTGTTTCAGCCACATTATGACAACATATAGAATGTAGGTTATTTGTAATCAGTCACCGCATCCAAAAAACAACAGTACTTAAAGAAGAACATTTGTTTTACTAATTTACAAGCATGTACCATACAAAGTCCGTTGATCCATATCCAGCATAATGTTGTGATAATTGCATAAAAGGAAATTTGGTTTGGAATGATAATCCATCTCAGTCCTCATTTAGTCCCAAGCTATTGATACTTTTCCCTCACCCCCAATCCCCCTCGCCCGATCTTCATTGAACCTAACATTTGACCAACCTTTCACCCTTTTTAAAAACATTTTAGTGAGTTTGTTTTGGAGGTCTTTTAATCTTTTTATGTGGGGGGGGGGGGGGGGGGGGGGGGGGGAATGGTTTTTTTCCAGTCCCTACCTAGTTGGAGATGCGGCTTTCCTCCGAGCCGTTTCTTCGCCCCTTCCTCGTGGCCTATCAACAGGACTGGAGCAGCGTTTCCTGCTGGCACCAGCCAGAACTTCAGCTTTGGTGGTGGCACAGCGCTGAAGCACCATCATGGAGCGGGCGATGCCTTACCCGGGTCACCATGCGGTGGGCTCCGGAGTGCTGAGACCGCCGACTCCAACCTCGCGGAGCTGTGGTCGCGGATCGTCCAGTTGCAGGGCGGTGCTGAACTTTAAACACCTCGGAGCCTGGTATCTCTCGCCGAGATCGCCAGTGTTGGAGCTCCGACCAGCGCGGCCCGTGGACTTCGGGAGCCGCGGTCTCCGGGGAGGAAGCGGCCGCTGCAGACACTCCGAGCTGCTGAGATTGTTCTTCCGACATCGGAGTTCCACCAACCGGCGAGGGGGCCTGAAGCATCGGGCTGCCGCAGCGGCGACTGCGGAGGCCTCAATGAAGTGGATGGGACTGGACTTCCCTCACAGTGGGAACCATTGTGGGGGGATGTGTTTATGTTTATTGTTAAATTCTATAATGTTGTGTCTTATTTTATTGGTGTTCTGCAATGGCAAGTCAAATTTCACTACACCAAGTGGTGTATGTGGTAATAAAAATATCCTTTGTATCCTTGTATGCATATATAGAGAAAGGATGTCATTAAACTAGAGAGGGTGGGTTGTTTCATTGTCTAATGCATTTCGTTGTCTCTGTACTGTACACTGACAATGACAATAAATTGAATCATTTCATTTCATTTTTTTTTATAAGGAAACACTGGATAGGATGGGTCTTTGTTTTCCTGGTGTGTAGGAGAGTATGAGGTGAAATGTGTATATATGTATATGTGTATGTATATATGTGCATGTGTACATGTACGTGTACATGTGCACACGTATATAGAGACATAGAAACATAGAAATTAGGTGCAGGAGTAGGCCATTCGGCCCTTCGAGCCTGCACCGCCATTCAATATGATCATGGCTGATCATCCAACTCAGTATCCCGTACCTGCCTTCTCTCCATACCCTCTGATCCCCTTGGCCACAAGGGCCACATCTAACTCCCTCTTAAATATAGCCAATGAACTGGCCTCAACTACCCTCTGTGGCAGAGAGTTCCAGAGATTCACCACCCTCTGTGTGAAAAAAGTTCTCCTCATCTCGGTTTTAAAAGGATTTCCCCCTTTATCCTTAAGCTGTGACCCCTTGTCCTGGACTTCCCCAACATCGGGAACAATCTTCCTGCATCTAGCCTGTCCAACCCCTTAAGAATTTTGTAAGTTTCTATAAGATCCCCTCTCAATCTCCTAAATTCTAGAGAGTATAAACCAAGTCTATCCAGTCTTTCTTCATAAGACAGTCCTGACATCCCAGGAATCAGTCTGGTGAACCTTCTCTGCACTCCCTCTATGGCAATAATTTCCTTCCTCAGATTTGGAGACCAAAACTGCACGCAATACTCCAGGTGTGGTCTCACCAAGACCCTGTACAACTGCAGTAGAACCTCCCTGCTCCTAGACTCAAATCCTCTTGCTATGAAAGCTAACATACCATTCGCTTTCTTTACTGCCTGCTGCACCTGCATGCCTACCTTCAATGACTGGTGTACCATGACACCCAGGTCTCGCTGCATCTCCCCCTTTCCCAATCGGCCACCATTTAGATAATAGTCTGCTTTCCTGTTTTTGCCACCAAAATGGATAACCTCACATTTATATATATATACACGTGTGCACATGTATGATATATATATATATCATTTTATATGATATATATATATCATTTTATATGATATATATATATCATTTTATATGATATATAAAATCATATATGATATATGAAATAATCATAAGGAGCAGAGAAAAGGTGCATAACCACAGTATTTTATTCCGGGTTGGGGAATCTAAAACTTGAGGCATTAGTTTATGGTGGGAGGGGAAAGATTTAGAAGAGCCCTGAGGGGAGACATTTTTTCATGTGGTGTGTTCATGCAATAACTTAGGCAGATACATGGAGTGGAAAGGTTTGGAATGACATGGAACAGTTGCAGATAGGTGGGACTTGCTGGTTAGGCATGTTTGTCATCATGGATGTTGGCCCAAGTTGATTTATGTGGTATATATTTCAATGACTTTCTAACTATTACGTTCCCAAAGAATGGCCAAAACCCTCTTCATTGTGTATCACAATAATCACACTCGGAGCAATTTGATTGACCCTTTGATTGTACAATTTGTTTTTTTTTGCCCTGCTATAAAACCATGAATTCTTTGATGTGGAAATGTTTAATGGTTGATCATAAAAGCAAGAAAAATACTTCAATATGAAAAGTATACGCTTATAAGCACTCCGAAGAGTTAAGTTTTACTCTTGTGACAATTCTGATGTTTTCTACTTTGAAAGCTTGTGATAGACATAATGGTGCCATCTTTGTCATTTATGCTCTCCGTAAATCTTTAGTGACAGTCACTGTAGGAAAATCCAGATAAATCGGGGAACAATTGACTCAGCGGAACCTCAGTTATTTGTCTGTCTGTCTGCCTGTCTGTCCTATACATAACTAAAATTCTGATCATGTAATTTGGCGGTCTTTCTATTTGCACAAAAACGATTCGCAATAGCGCATCGATTTTTCACCAGTTCACTCGTCGTTCTCCTGTGCTGTGAGTGCGCCAAGTTTCCTTCCGATCGGTTGAATGTCGTAAAAGTTTGAAAGGTTTAAAAATCTTAACAACCGCGCGTGCGCAGGTCGATCTCTTCTCTTGCCAGTTGGCGCCGCGTGGTTTTGCCTCTTCCCGTAACTCACTGGGAAGGTTCGCCCCTTCCTGCGCCATCGCGTCTTTACTGAAGATGAGGATGGCTGGCGGAGGATTCCAACCAGACTTTCGGAAGGACTCGAAGCAGGAGCCCAGCCCCGAGCAGCAGCCCAGCATAGGAGACCGACCCAACCCAGCCCAAGTCAGAGACCCAACCCAGCACAGAGTCGGCGATGTCGCCAATGTCTCTAAACGGAAAGCGGAGACTGTGATCCCGGTGGAGGAGAACAACCAGCAACCAGCGCCCGCTGTGAGTCCCCATTGCACCGCCAATTAGAGCCACTACCCCTCTGGTCCCTCTCGCTGGCTCCTCACCCCTCCTCCGTGAGGCCCTCCTCTCCCCATGGATCTTCCCCTGTCTTTTGTCTGATCTCACTCCCCCCGCCCACACATTCTATCCCTCCACACTACCCCTGCCCAAACACCCCTCCCCACACAAGCCCCCCTGCCCACACCATCCCCACCCCACACAAGCCCCCCGCCCACACATCCTGACACACACACACACACACACACACACACACACACACACACACACACACACACACACACACACACACACACGCACACACACACACACACACACACACACACACACACACACACACACACACACACACACACACACACACACACCCCCGCCCCCCCTGCCCCCACACACCCATCCCACCACGCCCCCCACACCCACAAACACTAACAAGAAAGTAATGAGTTAAATGTTTTTCTGATCCAAGGAGGAGCAAACAGCATGGTCCAAATAGACATGTTCATCACCCACTTGTCCTTTAAAATTGAATGGGAAAATGGAGATCCCACAATGGCATTGACATTAATCGCAGATTTAAAAAGAAAACCTTCGCTCTGCAAAATATTTCATTATTTCATGTCAGATAGACTCTGGGCATCCATGATCCAGTACAGGTTTTCCTACAAGTTTCATTTCATGGTTGTCTAATTTGCAGAAGAACAAACACACAGTTATCTATCTCACCTGAAATTTCCATTTAGAAACATAGAAAATAGGTGCAGGCGTAGGCCATTCGGCACTTCGAGCCTGAACCACCATTCAATATGATCATGGCTGATCATCCAACTCAGTATCCCATACCTGCCTTCTCTCCATACCCTCTGATCTCTTTAGCCACAAGGGCCACATCTAACTCCCTCTTAAATATACCCAATGAACTGGCCTCAACTACCTTCTGTAGCAGAGAATTCCACAGATTCACCATTCTCTGTGTGAAAAATGCTTTTTTCATCTCGGTCCTAAAAGGCTTCCCCCTTATCCTTAAACTGTGACCCCCTTGTTCTGGATTTCCCCAACAATCGGGAACAATCTTCCTGCATCTAGCCTGTCCAACCCCGTAAGAATTTTGTAAGTTTCTATAAGATCCCCCCTCAATCTTCTAAATTTTAGTGAGTACAAGCTGAGTCTATCCAATCTTTCTTCATATGAAAGTCCTGCCATCCCAGGAATCAGTCTGGTGAACCTTCTCTGTACTCCCTCTATGGCAAGAATGTCTTTCCACAGATTAGGAGACCAAAACTGTACGCAATACTCCAGGTGTGGTCTCACCAAGGCCCTGTACAACTGCAGTAGAACCTTTGTGCTCCTATACACAAATCCTTTTGCTATGAAAGCTAACATACCATTCGCTTTCTTCACTGCCTGCTGCACCTGCATGCCTACTTTCAATGACTGGTGTACCATGCCACCCAGGTCTCATTGCATCTCCCCTTTTCCTAATCGGCCACCATTCAGATAATAGTCCACTTTCCTGTTCTTGCCACCAAAGTGGATAACCTCACATTTATCCACATTATACTGCATCTGCCATACATTTGCCCACTCACCCAGCCTATCCAAGTCACCTTGCAGCCTCCTAGCATCCCCCAGCTAACACCCCCCCAGCTTCGGGTCATCCGCAAAGTTGGAGATGTTGCATTCAATTCCCTTGTCCAAATCATTAATATATATTGTAAATAGCTGGGGTCCCAGCACTGAGCCTTGCGGTACCCCACTAGTCACTGCCTGCCATTGTGAAAAGGACCCGTTTACTCCTATCATACTCCTATGTTTTTGCTGACAATGCAGCTTTTTGGATAAAGCCACAAGGCCCAGCTCAGTGGATTCTTGGAATCCTAATCCTCTTTAAACAGAATAACAATTACATTTGAAAGTATCAAAGTGTAATATGATTTTATCCTGAATAACTTTTTGCTTTTAAGCTCCATAATCGGATTGTCCTGCAGATAAGTTTACATAAACATACATTTTCTAAAGTTAATTAAACGTGAAACGGCAACAGGAAGAAGTGCATAGCAAGACAACAACCTGCAGGAAAATCCTACTCGTGGAACTGTATTTTGGACATGAGTAGGTATTCTGCTGATTATTTGTGAACTGCAATTGGAACAAAACATTCAGTGAGGGATTGAACAAAATACAGTAAAACCAAATTACACGATGGATTCTTGAAATTATCCACGTAACATTGTTAATTTTTCATAGTTAAGCAGTTATCATACTATAACTTCTCTGCAAAATCTATAATGTGACCATTCTTTACCATTAACCAAATAACTTGTTTACCTTCCTGATATACAGCTGCATTACACAACTATTAAAATTAATATAAATTATTTAAAATGCATCAAACATTGAAAAATTAAATATATAAAAATCCTTGGAAATACTAATGAGCAAATAAACACATTTAAATAAATATTTAAAAACATGAACTCAAGGTGGACATTCCAACTGGACACCCGATTTAAGGGTTGTCGTAAAGTTTTGGGGATATGGCACGACTATTTAGTGTCCAATGCGTCTAGTGAAGGAGAGGTGCGGAGGAGAGGTTAGTGTCATAGGCAACTGAACCATGCTCAGAAGACAGTGTAATAGACAGCTTTTGAATGTTATTGGAAGTATTCCAATCCCAAAAACCTGGATTTAATGTTGCAAGTAGTTATATGGACATGCTTCATAATCAAAATCCATTTGAAAGTCATATTCTAACAATTACACCACAATCACAGACTTCTCACTGCATTTACAACCCAGTTAGTCTGTGGGAAATAATCCCCATCAGAATTCATTTGCCCAAATTTAGCATTTTAATGCATTTTACACTTCCTCCAGCCAATGCTGCAAAACCATTGCTTAAACAAATGACACAGCATTCATTAGTGCACCATCCTCCACCTTATTAAACAACATGGATAAAGTTAGATGCAGCAGCAACTAATAAAAGGGCATTTCTTTCTCCTGCTAGGTATCAATGGATGCTTAATACTAAGTCTTCCCCAGCACCCGCCAGGAAAAGCTTTGGAACTATAGGCCAGCCTGTAAAGAAAAACCACGGAACTATAGGCCATGAGCCTAACATCTGCGGCTGGAAATTACGAGAGAGTATTTTGTGGAATAAGATATACATTCATTTAGATATACAAGGGCTGAGAAGGGATGGGCAGCACAGTTTTATGCGTAGGAGTTCATTTCGTACTAATCTGATTGAGGTTTGAAAATGAAACAAGAAAGGTTGATGAGGTCATAGCTGTACACATCATCTATATCGAAACATAGAAAATAGAAACATTGAAAATAGGTGCAGGAGGAGGCTATTCGGCCCTTCGGCCCTTCGATTGTAATCATGGCTGATCATCCCCAATCAATAACCAGTGCCTGCCTTCTCCCCATATCCCTTGATGGATACATATATGGATTTCAGCAAAACATTTGACAAGGTTTGTATAGTTTGACTACACGGTAGGCTGTTCTGCAAAGGTTAGATTGCATGAAATCCAGGAAGAATTATCCAACTGAATAGAAAATTGGCTTCATGGAAGGAGGCAGATGGTAGAAGGTTGTTTTTTTGGACTAGAAGCCTGTGACTAGTGGTGTGCCTCAAGGATTGGTGCCGGGCTCATTGCTATCTATGGTTTATATCAACAATTTGGATGAGAACGTACAAGAGCGGATTAGTTAGTTTGCAGATGACTCTAAAGTGAATGGTATTGTAGATAGCACAGATGGTTATCGGAAGTTCCAGCAGGATCTTGATCAGTTTGGCAAGTGGGCATTTTGGATGTTGATGCAGCAAAAGTGTGCAATCAGTGAGTATAAATATGACATGGTAGTTACACAGCAAACCATCAGCTTGGGTGGTGGCAAACAAATCCACCACATAATTCATGCCTTGATATTTCACAAAAACAAACCTACACCTGTATAACAAGAAAAGCAAAGCAATAGAACCCCCCTCCCACTCAACCCCCCATCAGTCTGAAGAAGTGTTTCGGCTCGAAACGTTGACTATTTCCTTCGCTCCGTAGATGCTGCTGCACCCGCTGAGTTTCTCCAGCACTTTTGTCTACCCTCAATTTTCCAGCATCTGCAGTTCCTTCTTAAATATTAACAACACACTACAGGTGCACAACCTTTCATCCGGTGTTCCGGAAACCGAAAAACTCCGAGAACCGGCCATTTTTTCCAGGATGTCGTCTGCACACCAAAGCTCGCGTTTGGCGCCAAACTTGACCCGAAACGACCCACGGTCAACCCAGGTCTGTACTACTATAGCGGCTGCTCCTGTACATGGTACTAACACCATCATCAAGTATGCAGATGATACAACGGTGATTGGCCTCATCAGCAACAACGATGAGCTGGCCTACAGGGAGGAGGTCCAGCACTTAGCAGCATGGTGCGCTGACAACAACCTGGCCCTTAACTCCAAGAAGACCAAGGAGCTCATTGTAGACTTCAGGAAGTCCAGAGGCGGCACGCACACCCCCATCCACATTAACGGGACGGAGGTGGAACGTGTTTCTAGCTTCAGGTTCCTGGGAGTCAACATCTCCGATGACCTCTCTTGGACCCACAATACCTCTACTCTGATCAAGAAGGCTCATCAGCGTCTCTTCTTCCTGAGGAGACTGAAGAAGGTCCATCTGTTTCCTCAGATCCTGGTGAACTTCTACCGCTGCACCATCGAGAGCATCCTTACCAACTGCATCACAGTATGGTATGGCAACTGCTCTGTTTCCGACCGGAAGGCATTGCAGAGGGTGGTGAAAATTGCCCAACGCATCACCGGTTCCACGCTCCCCTCCATTGAGTCTGTCCAAAGCAAGCGCTGTCTGCGGAGGGCGCTCAGCATCGCCAAGGACTGCTCTCACCCCAACCATGGACTGTTTACCCTCCTACCATCCGGGAGGCGCTACAGGTCTCTCCGTTGCCGAACCAGCAGGTCGAGGAACAGCTTCTTTCCGGCGGCTGTCACTCTACTAAACAACGTACCTCGGTGACTACCAATCACCACCCCCCCCCGCCGGACACATTTTTTTAAAAATTCAAATCGTTTGCTATGTCGCTCTTCAAGGGAGATGCTAAATGCATTTCGTTGTCTCTGTACTGTACACTGACTTAAACGTGTGTAAATCTTTGCTTAAATGTTAGTTAGTTAGTTTGGAGGGCTTTTATGTGAAGGGGGGGTGAAGGGGTAAACTTTAATTCTTAGTCCCCTACCTGGTCAGAGAGGCGGGGAGCGGTCAATGCCTTACCGGGTCGCCGTGCAGTAAGCTCCGCAGCGCTGTGGCCGGCAACTCCCAGCTGGGGCTGCGGGCGTCCGGCCGCGGGCGGCGCCGGTTGTAGCTCCGACCCCGGCAACTCTACCCCTGAGTGCGAGGCGCTCCAAATCCACCGCCGTCCGCTGCCGGACGCCCGCAGCCCCAGCTCCGCGAATGTTGGGAGTCGGCGGCGTCGCAGCGCTGGGATACCAGCGGGAAGCGGACAATGCCTTACCGGGTCGCTGTGCGGTAAGCTCCGGAGCGCTGTGCCGCCGACTCCCAACATTCGCGGAGCTGGGGCTGCGGGCGTCCGGCCGCGAGCGGCGCTGGATTTGGAGCGCCTCGCAGCCAGGGGTAGAGTTGCAGGGATCGGAGCTCGAACCGGCGCCGCCCGCGGCCGGACGGAGCCCCCAGCTCCGCGATGTTGGGAGTCGCCGACCAGGTAGGGGACTAAGAATCAAAGTTTCCCCCTTTACCCCCCCACCACCCCCACATAAAATCCCTCCAAACTAACTGACTAACATTTATGCAATGATTCCCCGGTCTCCAGGGAGGAAGCAGCCGCTCCAGACTTTTCAAGCCGCCCGCGCTACCTTTCAAATCTACGCTAAAATCTTCTATTCGGAAATCCGAAAATGTCCGAAATCCGACAAGTGTCTGGTCCCAAGGCTTTCGGATAAAAGGTTGTGCACCTGTATCATTTAATTTCACACTCACACTGACCGTCATGAATAATGTGCATAATTTATTTGAGCTCAAAGGTCCAAGATATGCGCATGTTATGATATCCGGCAAGGTTATTAGAAATTATTGCAGAAGGTTATTACAGAGGGTAGTTGAGGCCAGTTCATTGGCTATATTTAAGAGGGAGTTAAATGTGGCCCTTGTGGCTAAAGGGATCAGGGGGTATGGAGAGAAGGCAGGTACAGGATACTGAGTTGGATGATCAGCCATGATCATATTGAATGGCGGTGCAGGCTTGAAGGGCCGAATGGCCTACTCCTGCACCTATTTTCTATGTTTCTATTAGAATTATTAGAATTATTCACCACATAAACAGGCCCCTTAGCCCAATGGATCCAGGCTGAACATCATGCTTCGACTTACACACTAATCTACAGTAAGTCAATTTTTTACTCTCCTGCTAGGTGACTCAAAGGCATAAATCATGAAATTACTTCTGATGACATGTCCTGGACCCAAAAATTGCTTCCCCCTCCACAGATGTTGCCTGGCCTGCAAACATTTTCTGCCATTTATTTCAGGTTATACAATTATTTTGGATGTTGATGCAGCAAAAGTGTGCAATAAGTGAGTATAAATATGACATGGTAGTTACACAGCAAACCATCAGCTTGGGTGGTGGCAAACAAATCCACCACATAATTCATGCCTTGATATTTCACAAAAACAAACCTACACCTGTATAACATGAAAACCAATGAAATGTACTTATAGATTATTGTATGATGAACAAAGTACAGTATAAACAGTAAATGGTCTATTGGGTGAAACAAATCTCTATAATTGTGGGATGAAATGTTCCTTTCTCCTTCGATGCTGAGGAATTATTTGAATGCATTTCGTTGTCTCTGTACTGTACACTGACAATGACAATTAAACTTGAATCTGAATCTGAATCTGGCTGCACTGTATGGCTGCATAAAACTGTCACTAATTATTATTTTTTTTTAACAAGATGATTTTTGATATAAAACATGAACTTATCCAAGTGGTGCAGTTCATGTGAATGATATTTCAAAATGTATGTAACCTTTTGAAACATAGAAACATAGAAACATAGAAATTAGGTGCAGGAGTAGGCCATTCGGCCCTTCGAGCCTGCACCGCCATTCAATATGATCATGGCTGATCATCCAACTCAGTATCCCGTACCTGCCTTCTCTCCATACCCCCTGATCCCCTTGGCCACAAGAAGGGGGGGGGGGGGGGGGGGGGGTGGGGGGGGGGGGGCAATGAACGATTTGCATTGAGCGTAATTTCAAGTGGTCAATGTATGAAGTGGAACACACTGGACAAAATATGTGTCATTTGTCACCCCATCCATTTGATGGCATCTCAAAAAACTACAGGTGCACAACCTTTTATCCGAAAGCCTTGGGACCAGACACTTGTCGGATTTCGGACATTTTCGGATTTCAGAATGGAAGATTTTTAGCGTAGATTAGGTAGGTAGCGCGGGCGGCTTGAAAAGTCTGGAGCAGCTGCCTCCTCCCCGGAGACCGGGAGAATCATTGCATAAATGTTAGTCAGTTAGTTTGGAGGGATTTTATGTGGTGGTGGTGGTGTAGGGGTGAAGGGGGAAACTTTAATTCTTAGTCCCCTACCTACCTGGTCGGCGACTCCCAACCTCGCGGAGCTGGGGGCTCCATCCGGCCGCGGGCGGCGCCAGTTGTAGCTCCGACCCCGGCAACTCTACCCCTGGCTGCGCGGCTCCAAATCCAGCGACGCTCCGCGATGTTGTGTGTCGGCGGCCACAGCGCTCCGGAGCTTGGCATTTGCCCGCATCCCAGCGCTGCGACGTCGCCGACTCCCGACATTCGCGGAGCTGGGGCGTCCGGCCGCGGGCCGCGCTGGATTTGGAGCGCCTCGCAGCCAGGGGTAGAGTTGCCGGGGTCGGAGCTACAACTGGCGCCGCCCGCGGCCAGACCGGCCACAGCGCTGCGGAGCTTACTGCACAGCGACCCGGTAAGGCATTGACCGCTCCCCGCCTCTCCGACCAGGTAGGGGACTAAGAATTAAAGTTTACCCCTTCACCCCCCTTCACATAAAAGCCCTCCAAACTAACTGACTAACATTTAAGCAATGATTTACAGATGTTTAAGCGTCTCCCGGTCTCCAGGGAGGAGGCAGCCGCTACAGTAGTACAGACCTGGGTTGACCGTGGGTCGTTTTGGGTCAGGTTTGGCGCCAAACGCGAGCTTTGGTGCGCAGACGACATCCGGAAAAAATGGCCGGTTTTCGGAGCTTTTCGGTTTCTGGAACACCGGATAAAAGGTTGTGCACCTGTACTGGGAAATATGAGTTGATGCAACAATATGCATTGATAATAAATCTCCAAAAGGCAACTGATTTTCAAGGAATTTGGCATATACAAAGGTTTATTTAGAACCATAAATCATTTGATTTTCTGGTACTATTATTGCTATTTCACTTAACTAATACTGTTAACCAACCTTTAATAAAACAAAGTCAATCTACAGTGCATTCAGAAAGTATTCTGACCCCTTCACATTTTCCATATTTTAATACGTTACAGCCTTACTCTAAAATGGATTAAATACTTTTTTTTTTAATCTACACACAATACCCCATAATTTAAAAAAAAGCAAAAACAGGTGTTAAGAACTTTTTGCAAAGTAATTAAAAAGAAATAGCTGAAATATCAAATTTGCATAAGTATTCAGACCCTTCACTCCTGCATTGTCTTGGTTGTGTGCTTAGGGTCGTTGTCCTGTTGGAAGGTGAACCTCTGCCCCAGTATGAGGTTCAGAACGCTCTGGAGCAGGTTTTCATCAAGTATCTCTCTGGAATTTGCTCCATTCATTTTCCCCTCAATCCTGACTAGTCTCCCACTGCATGATGCTGCCACCACCATGCTTCACCGTAGGTATGGTATTAGCCAGATGATGAGCGGTGCCTGGTTTCCTCCAGACGTGATTCTTCACATTCAGGCCAATGTGTTCAATCCTGGTTTCATTAGACCAGAGCACCAGAGAAAACAACCCTTTGGCAAACTCCAAGTGGGCTGTCGTGTGCCTTTTACTGAGGTGTGGCTTCCGTCCAGCCACTCTACCATAAAGGCCTAATTGGTGGAGTGCCGCAGATATAGTTGTCCTTCCGGAATTGTACTGTACACTGACAATGACAATTAAAATTGAATCTGAATCTGAAGGTTCTCCCATCTCCACAGAAGAACTCTGAAGCTCTGTCAGAATGACCATCGGTTTCTTGGTCACATTCCTGACCAAGACCCTTCATCCCTGATTGTTCAGTTTGGCCGAGCAGCCAGCTCTATGAAGAGTCCTGGTGGTTCCAAAGTTCTTCCATTTACGAATGACAAAGGCCACTGTGCTCTTCGGGTCATGCAATACTGCAGAAATTGCTTAATACCCATCCCCAGATCTGTGTCTCAACACAATCCTGTCTCAGACGTCTACGGACAATTTCTTCATGGCTTGGTTTTTGCTCTGACATACGCTGTCAACTGTGGGACCTTATATAGACAGTTGTGTGCCTTTCTAAATTGTGTCCAATCAATTTAATTTACCACTGGTGGACTCCAATCAAGTTGTAGAAACAACTTAAGGATAATAATTCGAAACAGGATGAACCTATGCTCAAATGTGAGTGTCATTACAACAGGCCTGAACACTTATGTAAATGTGGCATTTCAGTAATTTTTTCTTAATTATTTTGCAAAATTCCTAAACTACTGTGTTTACTTCATCATTCTGGGGTATTGTGTGCAGATTGATGATTACAAAAAATGAATTTAATCCATTTTAAAATAAGGCTATAACGTGACAAAATGGGGAAATGGTGAAGGGGTCTGAATACTTTCTGAATACAATGTACATAACAATTATGGGACCTCTTTTTTCTTCCCACCAGATCATTTTATCCTGTAAATTCTCCCTTCAAATCTATGCTAATGTGACACTTAATTGTTAAAAATCCCAGTTGAGAAAAAAACTATTGCATCATCTTTATGCCAGTGGGATTCATGCTTTACTCTCTAATATTCAAATTACATAGCTATGTTGATGCAGTCCTTTGCTTTATTTCATGCTTATTATGCAGTTTTCATCAGTGAGAGGACAAGGTGCAAACACAGTAAGCATTGGATCCTGCCTATACTTGGCCCTGACATAATTAATGTAGATTAAAAAAATCAGGAACTTTCTCTCTTATCATTTGGTTAGCAAGTGGCAATGTTGATTTGTCTACCCTTATCCCCAAATAAACATTTGTTATCTAAACATACAGTACAAGAATCTCCTGGGTTGATTTTGGAAGAAAAACATGGTTTTCAGCTTTTAAACTGGGACTTCTAAATCAGTCTGACTTTGGTGTTGTTTTCTTTTAAGACTAAACTGAAATAGAGGCAGAAATAAATTGTTTCTTCATCTCAATGGACTTGAAAGGTTAAGGAGCATGTTACCCAAATTGAATTTGTTGTTAACTGTTTTGGAACCAGCTTGTGGAATTTCTATACTGGTGCGTTTATTTTATCTCATTTCAGGAAGAGAGTCGTGACTGTACTTTGATAGAAAATCATCATATTTTTCACAGGAATCTCAGTCTGCTTTTGATATAATGAATTAACAAGACACTGTGGTATAGTTGAGAAAGATGCACATGCAGCAAGATCCGATAGACATCAACAAGATATACATGCAGGTAAACTTCCTTTGCCAAGTTCTTCTTCAAACAGGGCAAACATAAAAAATATATAAGCAGGGTTAGGACAACAGGCCCCTTGAGTTATCCATTTTGGTGGCAAAAACGGGAAAGCAGACTATTATCTAAATGGTGGCCGATTGGGAAAGGGGGAGATGCAGCGAGACCTGGGTGTCATGGTACACCAGTCATTGAAGGTAGGCATGCAGGTGCAGCAGGCAGTAAAGAAAGCGAATGGTATGTTAGCTTTCATTGCAAAAGGATTTGAGTATAGGAGCAGGGAGGTTCTACTGCAGTTGTACAGGGGCTTGGTGAGACCACACCTGGAGTATTGCGTACAGTTTTGGTCTCCAAATCTGAGGAAGGACATTATTGCCATAGAGGGAGTGCAGAGACGGTTCACCAGACTGATTCCTGGGATGTCAGGACTGTCTTATGAAGAAAGACTGGATAGACTTGGTTTATACTCTCTAGAATTTAGAAGATTGAGAGGGGATCTTATAGAAACTTACAAAATTCTTAAGGGGTTGGACAGGCTAGATGCAGGAAGATTGTTCCCGATGTTGGGGAAGTCCAGGACAAGGGGTCACAGCTTAAGGATAAGGGGGAAATCCTTTAAAACCGAGATGAGAAGAACTTTTTTCACACAGAGGGTGGTGAATCTCTGGAACTCTCTGCTACAGAGGGTAGTTGAGGCCAGTTCATTGGCTATATTTAAGAGGGAGTTAGATGTGGCCCTTGTGGCCAAGGGGATCAGGGGGTATGGAGAGAAGGCAGGTACGGGATATTGAGTTGGATGATCAGCCATGATCATATTGAATGGCGGTGCAGGATCGAAGGGCCAAATGGCCTACTCCTGCACCTAATTTCTATGTTTCTATGTTTCTATGTTATTCCATGCTCATGGCTGATCTTCCTCATCTTCTAATCTGTCAGTTCCTTGCAGTCCCCAACTCCCCAGTCTTTCAAAAAGGTATATTCTATTCAAATACCTTCAATGATTTTACATTCACAAACCTCTGGGATAAATAACAACAGAGATTCTCCAGTCTCTGTGCAATGTCCCTACACATCTCAGTCTTAAATGACCAACCATTCTTTATGGAGTCATAAGGCCGTGGAGTCATTCAGTGCGGAAAAAGTCTCTTTGGCCCAACTTGCCCAATATCTCCTATCTACACTAGCCCAACCTGCCTGCTTTTGCCCCATATTCTTCTAAACCTATACTAGCCATGAACCTGTTCTAAATGTTTCATGTGGTGTGATAATAATTGCATCAACACTGTGATAGTATTTGTGTACTAGTCTTGTAACAATGTCCCTTAATGTGAGATTCTCCCACTAGGGAGGGGATTCACTGAGATCACCACTCATTTTCCTAAATCCTGTAAAATTCTATTGCACAATTTTGACAATACTTCCCTAATTATAAACTCCCACACTCTTGCAATAAAGACCAATATGCTCTCTGCATCTCTAAACACTCGCTGCACAAGCCTATTAACCTTATGTCATTTGTATACGTGCATCTTGATCCTTCTATGCTTTGATCTTCTGCAATTTTTTTTCCAATTTAAATAATAATCTGCTTTTCGACTCCTCTTACCAAAGGGCATCACATACTTTCACACGTTGTGTTACATCTTCCATATTTCCATGCATTCCTTCTAACTATATCCACTGCGGTGTCCAAATAACTTCATGACAACATGCCCTCCCTCCTACTTTCAAGTCACTTGCAAAATTGAATACATTCTACTAAGCCTTCATTAATATAAATTAAGACTTTTGCCTTCCATCACAGTGAGGAGGTGCCTGGTGAACTCACTGTGGTGGATGTTAAATTTGTGTTTATTGTGTGTTTTTGTTATTTTTATTTATATGTATGACTGCACGAAATTTTGTTCAGACCGGCATGGTCTGAATGACAATAAATGGTACTTTCACTTTTACTTTATAAATAAATTGGGCCAAAATAGGCCTTGGGGCACACACGCACTTGGGGCACACATGCTGTCCTTCTATCGATGCACCGTGGAAAGTATCCTCACCTATGGAATCCTGGTGTGGTTTGCCAGCTGTACTGTGGCTGAGAGGAGGGCGCTGCAGGGAATTATAAAAACTGCGCAGCGCATTACAAACGCTAACCTGCCCTCCTTGGATGACATATACAAGGCCCGATGCTTGCGCAGGGCCATAAATATCAAGAAGGACACATCCCACCCTGCCAACCACCTTTTTACTCTGCTACCCTCCGGGAGGCGATTCAGGTCTCTGCAGGCTCGCACTGGTAGACTAAAAAATAGTTTCTACCATTGTGCGATAAAAGAGCTTAACTCCAATAGTGAACACTGGGAAGCAAGAAGTAACTTCGAGGAATACCGCTAAATTCTTTTAAACTCTTTTAAAAATGTATTTATATTCTACTATTAACTGTACATATGTGCATTGGTGTCGTGTTGTATTTCTTTTAACGGAGGAGAAGCAAATGGAATTTTGTTGCTCAGTTTTGTGCAATGACAATAAACATATTCTATTCTATTCTATTCTAATGACATCCTTCCAATCTTAAAAATAACAGTTTATTCCAACTGTCTTCTATGCAAAAATAATCTTCAATCCATTCTAACACACTTATCCTAATACCACGAACTCTTATATTGTGAACAATGCTATCTAAACAGCTTGATTTGTAGATATTATTATTGTTTTTAATCAAAAGATGGAACCTTTGATGCAGCAGTATATTCTCAGATACTACAATAGTGTGTCAATCTGATTTTGGTTTAAAGGCATGGGTTGGTTAGCCTACATATGCAAGTCATTCTAATTCTGAGCAATCCTCTGACCCTTTGTTAAAACTTTACTTTTAACTTTGTTACATCTAATTGATCCAAATAATTGCTTCTATTTGCATTTATCAGGTCAAACTATTGGTGCAGGTTCTACAAATGCACCAACCATTGTATTTTATTTTTAACTTTAAGAATAGAAATGTAATTGCCTTCTGATTAATAATTACAACAAAATAATAAGATTAAACGAGAACTTACCAATTCGAAGTTTGATCGTTATTTTATGAGGAGTACGTTGAGGGAATACGTGAAGAACCCCACCAGGACGCATGCATGTCATTCTTCAAAGCAGCGGTGTGAAATCACAGAAAACTGTAATGTCTTAAACATAGTAAGATTAGAGAAAGAAATGCCAGTTGAGTATATGCTCATGGGTGGGAGCGGAGGGCACGTATTCCCTCAACGTACTCCTCATAAAATAACGATCAAACTTCGAACTGGTAAATTCTCGTTTAATCTTACTATTTTACTTCGGAGTCACGTGAGTGACTACGTGAAGATTTCAAAGCTCTGTGATTTCATGCCGTGGAAACGAGTCCATGCATCCCATCTGCCTTAATGACTGTAGGAGGAATTGTGTCAACATAATTTAGACATGAATCCGACATTGAAATCCATGAAATTTATTAACACAAAATTATAGCTCCTATTTATGGGGTAAATTAAATTACAGAACTTAAAATTGTTCCTGCAAATGTTCCAGGTTTCATGACTGGTTTATGATAAAATAGTTGGAATGTTTTTTCCCCTGACCATCCTGCTGCCTTGAGGATTTGGACCATTGGTACATCCAACTGCATAGCTGCCGATGTAGCTGCAGCCCTGGTGGAATGAGATTTTAAAATATTAGTATCCACCCCAGCCTGTATGAGAACCTGTTTCAGCCATCTTGAGATGGTCTGGACTGTCACTCTTTTGTGTGGTTGATTATGGCTGATTAAAAGTGCCTTCTCATTGCCTCTGATAATTTTCGTGTTCTCCATGTATAACAACAAATGTCTCACTATACAGAGACGATCATCTGTTGGGTAAGACCTAAATTCTATATTGAGGCCTGCAGATCCCTGTCTATTCTGCTTTACTAATTCATAAATATGAAACGTAATATTTTCAGATGAAGAAGTCATGTTCTCCAGTCTTAATTTATGTAATGACTGTACCCTTTGTGCCGTGACCAATGCCATTAGCATGACTGTTTTTAATATCAGTCTATGTAGGGACAGAGCTGTTGCTGGAGACCAATTCCTGAGCATCTTCAGGACAATACTCACATCCCATATTTGGTTGTACCTGGTTCTTGGGGGATTGGTATTAAAAATTTCCCTCATAAGTTTTGTTACCAGTGGGTGAGTCCCAACAGAGTGACGCTCTGTTCCTTGCCATAGATAAGTCGATAGGGCACTTCTGGCGCAGTTGATGGCACTATAACTGAGCCCCTCATCATAATGGAGGCCTGCCAGGTATTCCAGAACAGACGGGATGTTCATATCTCTGTAGGTGATGCTGTTTTTGTGACAATACATCTCCCACTTCCTGATATAGACCAGATACTGTTTTTTGATGGACTGTCTTTGGGCCGCCAAAATTATGTTCACTGTTCGGTCCGTCAGTCCCAGCTGTAGTAGTGGTATTTTTAAACTCTACAAATTAATCAATTCAAATAGTTACGGCATGGGTGGCTATCCCTTGTTATGGGATGAACCAATAAGTCTGGTCTATTCGGGATGGTGATACATGGTTCTAATACCATGTTCAGTATCACTGGGAACCATGGTTGTGTAGGCCAATCGGGTACTACCAAAATACCAGACGCAGAGTCTTGCTGTATTTTCCTTAATACCCGACTGATGAGGCAGAAAGGAGGGAATGCATAAATAAACAATTTTTCCCCAATGCAGCGAAAATGCATCTGTCGCTGGTGCCCCAGGGTCTGGTTCCCACGAAACATAGTTTGATAACTGGAGATTAAGCCTGGATGTGAATAGATCGATATCTGGTGTTCCATATCGTGCTGTAATATCAGCAAATACTTTTTTATTCAACATCCATTCGGTGTTTTCATTAAATTTGCGTGACCTGGTGTCTGCCACTAAATTTAGTTTACCTGGTAGGTAAGTAGCTGATATCCAAATATCTCTCTGGATACACCACTGCCAAATTGTATTACCCAGATTGTCACATGATGTCGATTTATTTCCACCCATGTGGTTGATATATGCTACCACAGTGGTATTGTCAATCTGTAGTCTAACATGCTGGTGATATGATCCAGTACAATATGACTTTAGGCCATAGAACACACCCAACATTTCCAGGTAGTTTATGCCCAGTGTTAGTAATAATGATGCCTCCTGAGCAGTCCATCTACCTCCACAGCTGGAGATGGAATTGGTGGCACCCCAACCAAGTGCACTGGCATCAGTTTG
Source organism: Leucoraja erinaceus (assembly GCF_028641065.1). NCBI lineage: Eukaryota > Metazoa > Chordata > Chondrichthyes > Rajiformes > Rajidae > Leucoraja > Leucoraja erinaceus. The sequence continues at coordinate 37,611 of NW_026576795.1, read as the reverse complement.
TAGTACCATAGAAGGGTTGCTGATAATGATTGTATTGAAACAAAGCCAAATGTTATCTATCCACCATTTTAGTTCCATTATAGCTTTGATTGGTAGCTTCATTGGTCTGTCAAAATGACCAGCATTAATTTTTAGTTCTTGTATTTTTGCTCTCTGTAAATTTTGGTAATGCAAAGGTCCAAATTGTGTGGCTGGAAAAGCAGCCACCATTTTGCCAATTACTTTTGCTACCAATCTGATGGATGGTTTACTGATGTCAATGAGGTTATTGCAAGCCTCTATTGAGTCTATAGCCTTTCCCTTTAGCAAAGTCACCGACATGTGAACTGAGTCAATGGTGAACCCCAAATAGTCCATAGTAGTGGAAGGCGTTAATTTAGATTTAACTGGATGGATAATAAACCCCAGTTTTTCAAATAACTGTTTTGTGGCTGTTACAGTTTGTTTGGCCAATTCCAAAGTTTTGCCCACAATACGTATGTCATCTAGATATGCCATGACCATGTGTTTCCATTTCCGTAGAAACGCTAGGGCTGGTTTCAAAATTTTTGTGAACAGCATGGGGGCTGATGTTAACCCATTTGACAGCGCTCTATACTGCAGAGCCGTCCCATCCAGTTGAATTTTAAGTAACATCTGTGGTCACCTCATATAGGCACTGAATAGTAAGCATCTTTTAAATCGATGCTAGCCATGAAGTAACCTTTGGAAATCAATTGTTTAGCAGTAACAAAGGTTTCCATTTTAAAATGAATATACTGTACAAATGTATTCAATTTGGTCAGATCTATGATGATGCGACAACCACCATCTTTTTTGTTTTTGGTAAAGATATTGGACACGAATTCTAGCGGTTCGTGTTGGGATTTTTCAATTACCCCTTTTGCGTAAAGCCGCTCCAGTTCAGCATGCGCTTCTGATTTTTCTTTACCGGAAAGTACGAACATTCGGTTTGGTATATGTTGAACTGGAGGGCTGTATTTGTGTATAAATTCTATTGTATATCCCCGGATACTGCTTAAAATATAAGTATCGGTAGTAAACATACTCCATGCATCCAGAAAGAAGTGTAATCTCCCCCCAACCTCCATACTCCCTGCAATTTGTAGGGAACCAGACCCACCTACCTCCATAGTTACCAGTGGCAGGTTTACTTCTTTTTGTAAATCCTTCGTTGATGTTGAGGCGGTGGTGTCTGGGTTTGTGGTTTGGTTGATGTTGGAGGTTCGCGTATCTTCCAAGAAGGCCGGCCTGGGCCATGGCTTAAAAAAGACTCATGTTTGGTGTACCGGACCTTCGAGCTTTCACCAGTCGGTCTTGTTCTACTGGTGGGTGCGTAGGGGTGCTGTCTATGGCCGTGGTGGGTTTTTGATGAAGTCTCTTTTATGAGTCCCAGGGTTTTTGCTTCCTCATCGAGCTCCTTGACTTGCTTCGATAGGTTACCTCCAAATAGTAGTATTGGTGGTTTTATGTTTGCAGGTTTGCACAGACCCGCGAATTTCGGATTTTAAGTGGGTCGGATGGCACTCTTCCTGAAGCTGTTTATCTCATATTGAGTGTTGCAAAGCAGTGCCAGTGCATCCTGTTGGTCCTGGGACATGTCCTTCTCATCCACTGTGCGGGTGAATGCTGTTATCCCTGCTGTTAGGAGTTTTAATACCTTTGGGAGTTTGACATCCATGCCTCTAACTCCTATTCCAATATGTTTCCATATACAAGTATTTACTACAGGAACATTCAGGGATATACAGTTGCCCGGTGCCAGGTGTCTTGCCGTGGTGTCCAATACAGCCTGTTCTTGTAGCTGGTTAAAGGACATACAATCTATACTGGCAGCTAGCTTTTGCTCCAGGTTTTGGCCAGTCTGGTCTGGCTATATGAAGTTGGACACCATGTCCAGTAGATTCTCATGTTCCTGCACCCCCTGCACACTTGATTTCTCTTCTGAAAACCCCTCTTCAGGATCAGCCCAGTACTGACCCCCCAGTGCTCCCCTCTGATGAGGGAGAAGCATGGTGCATCCCTACAAGAGGTGCTGCTGTGGGTTTGCCATAGAGCCCACAGTGACTAGACTCCATCTCCCGGAGCCTGTCTGGTTGGAGCAAATGCACCACACACCGCTCCATCCGGCTCCAGCGCTCACGGTCGCTGGCCGCCCGCGGCTGCTCAAAGTCGGACTCATCTGAGTCCACGACTTTGTTAGTTTTGTGTTTTGCCTTACTGCCCGGCCGCGGAGTGGATCTGGCCGGTGCGGAGGCAACATCGGGCACAGCTGATCCCATTATCGGTGATTCAAGTGCCGCAGGCCGCTGCTGGCTGCCCGCTACTCCGCGGTCCTCCCCCACCAGCTTTGTCGCAGCCCTCTTTGATTTCTTTGACTTGTCCATGCTCCCCACCTGTAAATCGGTATGGGAAACACAAAAAGACCGCAGAGTAACTCTTACCTGCAGGTTCCGGCTTTAAAACTGCCGCTGCGGGGGAACGTCGTTCCACCCCGCCTGACGTTTCGCAATGTGTGTAGCGATATGGCATGCATGCGTCCTGGCGGGATTCTTCACCTAGTCATACACGTGACTCCGAAGTAAAATATATTATTAATTAATGAACTGATCTAAATTGCAAAATGTTTATTGAGTATTTAGCATCCATACACAGTGTGTCTTTATGTCTATTTCAATCACAATTTTTCTACTTACCAAATCCAATCATATTCAAATACTGTATTGTTTATCTGATACTATCTCAAGAGTCAAGAGAGCATCAAGATTATTGTCATATGTCCCAGAGAGAACAATGAAATTCTTACTTGTTGCAGCACAACAAAATATGTAAACATAGTACACTGGAAAAAATGGAATAAACAAGCGAGAAAAAAAAGTTTAGTGTGTATAAATACACATACTCATAAATACACACATATCCTGTATATATTATGTAAGTATCTCAGATACTTAATACTTTTCTTTTATCTTAAATGAGCCAATGAAACTTTGCTTTATCTAACATTAATCTTGCTGATTTAAAATATCCTTTGCTTTGTTACTCCACTCCATAAAACATCAAATAAAATCTTTATGAGGCTACACCTGTTTTCATTTTAAAGCCTTCACAAGCAGCAGAAAGCTCAAATCACTCTCATTTACTATGCATTGAACAAGGCTTCATTAACAACCTTCCACCAACTACAGTATTTCATCCTTCAACACATCCGCTATTCATTCAGCAAACAAATTCCTGTCCAAATCTGTGTTGGAATCGATTTGCCTTATCACTGAAGGATGATTACAGGAAAGATGAGGGTGATGAGTCAGTCTCTAAAACTAGTTGCCACAGGCTTTCATTGTATCTGCTAATACATACTCTGGAGCCTTGGCCATTACTACAGCAGGATCCATTGGCAGTACTATTACAGTGGTGGCTTTCAAGGAGGAACATGTCTCTAATTTGTGCTTATTTTAATCACTGTCAACAGTGCTACATTAACCTTAATGAGACATGAAGGAATAATTTTAATACAAAATATCTATTAATTTCAACGTGAAATAGACAAATTATTTCCTTAATTGGTCATATATTTAAATGAACCAACCTGGCAAATAAAGTTGATGTCTGAAAGAAACTGTTTTATTTATATCATGTAAATGAAAATCCTATGTTTCGGGAATTCGTACATGACTGAATTTTTTTTTTTTGCTGCACTGTGGTAATTGTCATTTTGTTTCTTGCAGGCTTCCAGACTGAGTTAAAGAAATTGCCGACTTGGGTCTGAATTACAATGGACAATTTGTACACTGAAGTGTTGATGCGTCACTATCTGATCTAAATGCTATTGTTTAAACATATTAAGGTAATTGTTAACTGGAGCAGAATGTGCATGTCAAAGGCAAGGAAACAGGTGGCACTCCAATGAGGAGTAATTGGAGCGGTGCGCGGCCAATTTGCATACTCTGGCCTCATTAGAAACCTAACAACGCAGACTGTGCTCTGAATCAGGCAGGACTGATGAAGTGGTGGCAGATATAACAAGGATTTAAAGGATGCAAGGGAATAGTCAAAACATCGAGATTACATGACTTTTTATCTTTCCACAGATGCTACCTAGCCTGCCGAGTATTATCGGTATGTTTTATTTTAATTTAAATGCAGGTGTTAATCCTGGCTAAATTGGAGCAGCTAGGACTACAAAATGGGGTAAAGTTTCAGGGTTGACGGGCGATTTGGTCAATGTAGAGTTGCTCTCTGTAGAGCTGGGACAATCTGCGAAGAGGTGCCAGACTGTCTGGAGCTTAGATACAATTTGCAAGCAAAGAATGGGGTGATGTGCAAACCCTGTCAATTAGGTGCAAAATGCATAGAATGGATTGGATGGCTGCAAACCAGACATACACTTTGTAAATACTTGTAAATAATGTTGCAGGGTTTGACTTTGCCAAGTGCTGATTGGATGAGGTGTTGAGCCTTGTCTGGGTTTTCTGTAGATCAGGGGAAATGTTTCTAAGTTGGCTTCCTTATGAAGTCCGGTTTGAATACAATGTATTGAGCTGTTGTATCATTGGGTTAGAGGAACTGCCTGTTATGTATGGGGTTAATCAATATCTGTAATTGGGTTATTAAGAGACCACCCCCATGTGGTTTGGCCCCTCGAGGTCCCGAGCCATAAAAGTCACGAGGCTCAGCTTTGATCTTCTGGGAGAGCGTTTTGGACTGCGTGAACTTCTGGAGTGTCTCTGTCTGAGCGAGGCCTAGAGGGCTTGAACAGGCAGACACGAGGATTGAACCCGCGGTGGGGCAGGTACAGTAGTTGAACTGTGATGTGCGTTTGGTTAAAAAAAAAAAATTAATTGATTCAAGTGCTTGATGCAGTTTTTTTTACTGAAAGTAGACTGTGGGCGGGGGGAGCTTAGAAATGAGCAATTATCATAGGTGTACTGAAGGGGGGGGGGGGGGGGGGGGGGGAATATATGATAAAAGTGTCATCCAAAAGCTAAGCCAGATGATTTCCACATATCTAATGAAATAATGATTTCATTAGATATGTGGAGATCATCTGACCTAGCTTTTGGCTGACACTTTTGGGATTCTCCCTAAATTCTTTGTTAAGTGATTTAAATTTCTAAGGCATCTTAGTAACAAGATTATATTAGATTAGATTCAATTTATTTGTCATTTGGACCCCTTGAGGTCCAAACGAAATGCCGTTTCTGCAGCCATACATTACAAACAAATAGACCCGAGACACAACATAATTTACATAAACATCCATCACATTGCTGTGATGGGAGGCCAAAAAAACATATCTCTCCACTGCACTCCCCCCCCCCGATGTCAGAGTCAAAGTCAAAGCCCTGGCTGGCGATGGCGATTGTCCCGCGGCCATTAAAGCCATGCCGGATGATGCAAGGTCACACACCGGGTTCTTGATGTTAGAGCCCCCGGCGTGCGCTCGCAGAGTCCCGCGGCCATTCCAAGCCACGTGGGGCGGTGATGTCAGGACCCGCTCCAGGAGCTCTTCAACCCTGCAACTCGGGCGGGAGAAGTCGCCGTTGTGGGAGCCCTGAAAAGCGGTCTCCCTCCAGGGACCCGCGGGCTCCCGGTGCCGCCGTCCGCCAGACCCGCAGTTGCAGCCTCCGAATCTCCGGAGGTCGGGCCGCAGCAGCGCTCCAACACTGCTCCACCCGCTCCGGACTCGGCCAGCTCCGCGACGGTGAGTAGTCGGCACTGGAGCCCCCAGTCTTCTCCTGTTGGAGGCCGCTCCTCATTGCAGCCCCAACGATAACGGAGACCCGACAAAGAAAAAGTCGGGTCTCCCGTGCAGGGAGAGATTTAAAAGTTACCCCCCCCCCCCCCCCCCCCCCCCCCCTCCCACCCCCCCACCCCCCCCCCCCCCCCCCACACACACACACACACACACACACACACCCCCAACAAAAAATAACAAAAAACTACATAGAAACATAGACAAAAAATAATAAAAACGCAGACGGGCTGCAGAGGCCGCTGCTGACGAGAGTTGCGCCGCCTACCGTATCGATCGTCTAAATGGTCTTCTATGGCATTCTCTGTGTGAGTTTTCAGCAGCAAGCCCACTTGCGCAATTTTAATCTCCAATTTCAGCCAATAAGGCAAAAATAAAATCATCCCCAGAAGATGATATCAGAATCAAAAATAAAGTGAACAGGTAAAAAATATGCAAATGGAGAATGGTTAATTTTGCAACTATAATTTTCTTTGCTCAGCTACTGGGAATGTCAACATGCATTCAGTTGCCTAAACATCTGTTGTGGATGCATTGAGTTTCCACTGGGTTATGGTTTTGTCATATGGTTCTTGTTAGCTTGCAAACTATAAAAGCAAATTGCAAACCTAGTATTCCAGGTTGGTAAAATGTATAAAACATTGCTGGATTTTATATAGCCATTATCATCAGTTGTTAAATTAGACAGATCCAGCTGTCTGTATTTTGGAACCATCTGCCTGTTTTTTCACGCCATTTTAATTATGCCTCATCGATCTGGAGATCGGCCTGGTAGAATTATCAACTCTCAGATTTAAACTACCTGTTGAACGTCTAATAAACAAGATGCTCATTTTATCTGTATGCGAGTGCAAGGATTTAAGAACTTGAAGAAGTAACAGCTTGTTTGATGTCTCTTTCCACTCTAAGTTGCAATTGGTACAAGCCACCTGATAGTGATGACCAATTTAGCAAATTTACGCACCCAATCTAACCAATACCTATACTAACCCGACTTTTTCCCTGTCGAGTCTCCGGTGTCGTTGGGCCTAACATCATGGAGCCGGCAGCGGCCTCCAACCGGGACCAACCAGTCGCGGAGCCTGCGGGCTTGCCATCGCTGAGCTGGCTGACTCAGCGGGAAGATTTGTGGTGGCACGCGGCTGCAACCCGACTTCAGAGATTCGGAGGCTCCGGCAGCAAGCCATGGTCGACAGGAACATTGGGAGCTCGCAGGTCCCTGGTGGGATGCCGCTCTTCGAAACTCCGCAACGGCAAATTCTCCCGCTGGAATCGCGGGGTTTAAAGGACATGGAGCCGGGGCCTAACATCGCCCGGCGTGGCTTAATGGCCACAGGACTTACCATCATCCGCCTGGGGCTTTAACATCGGAGCCCCAGTTCACCTGGGCGCTGCAGTTGGACTGCTGGACCGCGGGAGAAGAACAAAGGGAAGAGATAAGACTTTGCCTTCCATCACAGTGAGGAGATGTTGGAGATTCACTGTGATGGATGTTTATGTAAACTGTCTTGGGTTTTTTTGTAATGTAAAAACTGTAGAAAATGCAATTTCGTTCAAACCAAGTTGTTTGAATGACAATAAAAGGCATTCTATTCTAACAAGAAGAAAATACATTATCAGGCTGATCTCTGGACTGGAATCTTTTAGAATAAAAACCATAGTACATACTGAAGTTAATACGCCTCTACATGCTGAATAGCCTGGATTTTCAATAACTGTTTATACCTGCTCACTGTTTATCAAACCAATTTCTGTCAATATCAAAACAGAAAATATGAAATCTGTTTGACTTCTTTTAACAATTATTTGATGACTTAAAATCAATCTATTGGTTTAATTGCCAATTTTTGCTTTGATACTAAGGATCCCATGGGACCTAACTGGACTGATAATTATTTCTTCATATCATCATTATTCGTGCAAAAATAATTTTGGTTAAATTTCTGCACACGTATTTTCTACATTTTTTTTGTTATTTGAAAATTGATGATAATTTACTGTCAAAGATGGTAGCGAGAGCTGAAATGATAATACAGGTGCACAACCTTTTATCCAAAAGCCTTGGGACCAGACACTTGTCGGATTTCTAGCGTAGATTAGGTAGGTAGCGCGGGCGGCTTGAAAAGTCTGGACCGACTGTCTCCTCCCCGGAGACCGGGGAATCATTGTAAATCATTGCATAAATGTTAGTCAGTTAGTTTGGAGGGATTTTATGTGGTGGTGGTGGTGGTGGTGCGGTGGGTGGGTGAAGGGGGAAACTTTAATTCTTAGTCCCCTACCTGGTCGGCGACTCCCAACATCGCGGAGCTGGGGGCTCCGTCCGGCCGCGGGCGGCGCCGGTTGTAGCTCCGACCTGGCAACTCTACCCCTGGCTGCGAGGCGCTCCAAATCCAGCGCCGCCCGCGGTCGGACGCCCGCAGCCCCAGCTCCGCGAATGTTGGGAGAAGGCGGCCTCAGCGCCCTGGAACTTACCGCACAGCGACCCAGTAAGGCATTGCCCGCTCCCCGCTGGTATCCCAGCGCCGCGGGCGGCGGTGGATTTGGAGCGCGTCGCAGCCAGGGGTAGAGTTACAATACAATACAATACAATACAATACAATACAATACAATACAATTTATTTGTCACTTGAACCTCATAGAGGCTCAAGTGAAATGTTGTTTCTGCAGTCATACATACAAGAAAAAAAAGACCCAAGACACAACACAGTTTACACAGACATCCATCACAGCGCATCTCCTCCTCGCTGTGATGGAAAGCAAAAAAACGTATCTCTCCCCTGCACTTCCCTCTCCCCCCGATGTCGGGGGGAGAGTTGCCGGGGTCGGAGCTACAACCGGTGCCACCCGCAGCCCCAGCTGGGAGTTGGCGGCCACAGCGCTGCGGAGCTTACTGCATGGCGACCCGGTAAGGCATTGACCGCTCCCCGTCTCTCCGACCAGGTAGGGGACTAAGAATTAAAGTTTACCCCTTCAACCCCCCCCCTTCACATAAAAGCCCTCCAAACTAACTGACTAACATTTAAGCAATGATTTACAGATGTTTAAGTGTCTCCCCGGTCTCCGGGGAGGAGGCAGCCGCTACAGTAGTACAGGCCTGGGTTGACCGTGGGTCGTTTCTGGTCAAGTTTGGCACCAAACGCGAGCTTTGGTGTGCAGACGACATCCTGGAAAAAATGGCTGGTTTTCGGAGTTTTTCGGTTTCCGGAACACCCGGATAAAAGGTTGTGCACCTGTACTGAAGAGCAACTTTAGATCAGTTACAAAACATGACAGTGGTGATTTCCTCTTTGCAATCTGCTGCAGCTATGTATTTTCAAGTGATTAAAAGTAGTAGAATTTCACTGCATCTTGGCTCAATAGGTAGCACTGGTAATGGAAGAAATAAAAAAATAAAAACTGTGTTGGCATCCGTTCATCTGTGAGAGATGATGGTGTGGCTTTGGCATTGTCCTGATTGGAGAGGGGAATAACCATATAACCATATGACAATTACAGCACGGAAACAGGCCATCTCGGCCCTACAAGTCTGTGCCGAACAATTATTTCCCCCTAGTCCCACCTGCCTGCACTCATACCATAACCCTCCATTCCCTTCTCATCCATATGCCTATCCAATTTATTTTTAAATGACACCAATGAACCTGCCTCCACCACTTCCACTGGAAGCTCATTCCACACCGCTACCACTCTCTGAGTAAAGAAGTTCCCCCTCATGTTACCCCTAAACTTCTGTCCCTTAATTCTGAAGTCATGTCCTCTTGTTTGAATCTTCCCTATTCTCAAAGGGAAAAGCTTGTCCACATCAACTCTGTCTATCCCTCTCATCATTTTAAAGACCTCAATCAAGTCCCCCCTTAACCTTCTGCGCTCCAGAGAATAAAGACCTAACTTATTCAACCTTTCTCTGTAACTTAATTGTTGAAACCCAGGCAACATTCTAGTAAATCTCCTCTGTACTCTCTCTATTTTGTTGACATCCTTCCTATAATTGGGCGACCAAAATTGTACACCATACTCCAGATTTGGTCTCACCAATGCCTTGTACAATTTTAACATTACATCCCAGCTTCTATACTCAATGCTCTGATTTATAAAGGCTGGCATACCAAAAGCTTTCTTTACCACCCTATCTATATGAGATCCCACCTTCAAGGAACTATGCACGGTTATTCCCAGATCCCTCTGTTCAACTGCATTCTTCAATTCCCCATGTACGTCCTATTTTGATTTGTCCTGCCAAGGTGTAGCACCTCACATTTATCAGCATTAAACTCCATCTCCCATCTTTCAGCCCATTCTTCCAAATGGCCTAAATCACTCTGTAGACTTTGGAAATCCTCTTCATTATCCACAACACCCCCTATCTTGGTATCATCTGGATACTTACTAATCCAATTTACCACACCTTCATCCAGATCATTGATGTACATGACAAACAACAAAGGACCCAACACAGATCCCTGAGGCACCCCACTAGTCACCTGCCTCCAACCCGACGAACAGCCATCCACCATTACCCTCTGGCGTCTCCCATTCAGCCACTGTTGAATCCATTTTGCTACTCCTGCATTTATACCCAACAGTTGAACCTTCTTAGCCTTCTTAGTTGAACCTGAGAAGGCCTACCGGGAGGAGGTGGCTGATCTAGCACTGGTGCCAGGAAAACAGCCTCCTCTTGAACATCAAAAAAACGAAGGAGCTGATCATGGACTTTAGGAGGGCACATCATCCGAGGACGTACACTCCATTGAGGATAAATGGGGATCCTGTGGATAGGGTTAACTGTTTTAAATATCTGGGAGTCCACATCTCTGAAGATATGACATGGGCATCACACGCCTCAGCACTCGTGAGTAAGGCAAGGCAGCGCCTTTACCACCTCAGGCAATTGAGGAAATTCAGAGTGTCTCCGAGGATCCTCCAGTGCTTCTACGCAGCGGCGGTGGAAAGCATCTTGTCCGGGAACATTACCATCTGGTTTGGGAATTGCTCTGCCAAGGACAAGAAGGCTCTGCAGAGAGTAGTGTGTTTGGCCGAACGCACTATGGGAACTTCACTCACCCCCCTGCAGGAACTATACAACAGGAGGTGCAACTCCAGAGCAAACAAAATCATGAGAGACCCCTTCCACCCCTGCAACGGACTGTTCCAGCTGCTACGGTCAGGCAAACGCCTCCGTTGCCATGCGGTGAGAACGGAAAGGTTGAGAAGGAGTTTCTTCCCAGAGGCAATTCGGACTGTAAACGCCTATCTCACCAGGGACTAACTCTACTGAACGTTTTTCGTTCCATTATTTATTATGTAAAAGAATATGTGTGTTATGATTGTGTTTATAATTTGTTTGGTTGTTTTGTTGTTTGTCTTTTGCCCAAAAGTCCGCGAGCATTGCCACTTTCATTTCACTACACATCTCGTATGTGTATGTGACAAATAAACTTGACTTGACTTGACTTGACTTAACCAACCTTCCATGAGGAACCTTGTCAAAGGCCTTACTAAAGTCCATATAGACAACATCCACTGCTTTACCCTCAGAATGTTTCATCTGTAGTTACATTTACTGCAGTGGCTGACTTGGCCTTTCCTTGACCAAACTAAATTGTGGAAAATAACCACTTGTCAAATAACATTGATGAAGAGAAGAAAAAAATGTTTCCTGTATATTTCAAAACTAAATAAACGTTTTGGAGGGAATGCAAGGAGCTTAGGAAAATGACCTGATATTTTTTTTAAATTTGAGATGTTTCTTAAATTTCCCAACTGCATTTGTTATTTGAGGTGTGAGTAAAGTGTTGTGATCTCCAGTCCAATTTCAGATAAGAGGATTGTTTTCTGTCCTTGAATTGTTGTGTATTTCTGCATTTTCTGCACTTTTTATCAATAGACTGATTCTCAATTAAAAATATCCATCTATTAAATGTATGAAGCAAAGAACTCCAATTTACATTGAAAGTTGCTAGCTTTCTGACAAACAAACAAATGTAGCTAAATTGTTGTTTCTTATCGCATTGGTGCCAAACGAAACAACATTGCACACTGATGTACAATATCTCCTGCTGCCTTCGGGATCATTAGTTCAATGGTTGAACTATTTGAGCCATTGGGTAGACAGCAATTTTTTCCAAATGTGATTTCACATTACATTGGAGAGGGTTGATTCCAAATTGATGGATAGATGGATGGATGGATGGATGGATGGATGGATAGATGGATAAATAGATACTTTATTGTCACATGTACCATGAAGGTACAGTGAAATTCTTTGTTTTTGCATACACATTACACAAAAGAGTCGCTACAAGGACAACTTCAATTCTTGATTTTTTAAAATGTATACAACAATGACCCCAATCATTCCATTCCATCCACTCATTACTCTTGACTCAACCAAAATTATTTCTGAAATATTGGTCATAAATTTGGTGCAAAAATGCTCCAAAATAAGGCTCAGAATGCCAGAGAGCATCTAAAACCTTAGAGCTTCCAGGGCCCCCTGGACCACGGCCACGAGGGACTTCAAGCTTCACGCTTGTGATGTAAAATATTTGTGATCCTGTCATGCCACACACCTTTTTGAAAAGCTTTGTATGGGCCTGTCCTTGTTCTATTACATTGCCATCATTATACTTTGATGTTCAATACATTCAATTGTATTTGCTTAGCACCGCATGCTGAAGACGTTTTACATTGTGGATTCAGCATGTGGTGCTAAGCACATCCAATTGAATGCATTGAACATCAAAAGTATAATGATGGCAATATAATATAACAAGGCTAAGCACTTAACACCTCATTTATGCACAATAAAAACACTGGACCTCAACACTGTTTCAGTTATTGTTACTGTTTTAAAGCAGTTATGTGACATGGCTCTCAGTATATGTTATGTCCATATTTGGAAATACACCATACTGATCCAACCAAGCAGTAAAATCAGTACGGACTAGCTGGACCCAAAATTCAGCTAGTGATCTCATCTACTTGTTTCAGTAGAGTCACTTGGAAAATGAAAGATAAATCATCCAAAGGATAATGAATTCTTGAATTATTTTCTGGGCTTACATCATCAAGTTCCTGCCATGTCATCTTGTTTGTGGCAAATGCGAGTGCAATAAATTTTGAAACAAAGAAACGAATAACTATCACATGAGCATAAACTTTAATAGAATCTGTAATTGGCACTGCTCCATCCTAGATTTTGCAATTGCAATCATGAAATGCTTACAGGATTTCTATGAGGGAATTAATTTAACTGCATCACTATTTTCCAGCAATCAGCGCTATTTCATAACAGGGAGACAGCTGAATTTGACTAAAATGCTGCTTCAGCCATAGGCTGCACTGTGGACACTTGGCACTGTCAACCATCATCCAAAGATCTAAAGCAATAACAATGTATGAGATGGATAAACCCTTCAGGGCCAATTACTTGTAGTGTCCTTTCTTCTCTTTACCTCAGGCACCAAAGGCATAATAATGTTCTTGCAGAATGAAAAGCAGTTGTGGACTGTCATGTTGTGGAGAAAAAATGGGAAAAGGTGCTGAACTGTCGAAATGTCCTCGTACAAAACACGGTTTCACTGCATGGCATTGGAAACAGATCAGGATATATTAAAAAAGTAATCTACTTTCTTCTGCAGCAAGTTGAGAAAATGTCAAGTGGAAATAAAACTGTCAAATTCTGCAGGGTGATAAGATGTTAATTAAAGATGTTTTACCTGGGGAGTAATGCGGTGGTGATGTGTCAGGCTATCCTGCACAGCTGCCTAGCTGGAAGGCTTGGACTTGCATGTCTAAGGCAGGCTGCCTTGACATTAAATGTTTGATGATGGGTACCAGCCTGGAGATGGTACTTCCACCTGGGAGCTCCAATATTTAGCAAACATATTTTTAAAGAAGAATGCTGAATTTCAGTCTTCAACACAAATAATCAACTCTGTTTATTCATCTACGGAGAATGTTTGACTTGCCGAATATTACTGACATTTTCTGGTTTTATTTCTGATTCACAGAATTCCCGTATTATTCCACTTTTATTTTAAAAATGGCATGAAAGTCTTCTCATGCAATAGTTCCCCACTGATTGATAGGGATAATGGTAGGGTGGCACGGTGATGCAGTGGTAGCCTTGCTACCTTACATTCACAGAAACTCAGTTCGATCCTGACTACGTGTGTTGTCTGTACGGAGTTTGTACATTTTGCCCGTGACTTGTATGGGTTTTGTCCGGGAACTCCAGTTCCCTCCCACACTCAAAAGATGAACAGGTTTGTAGGCTAATTGGCTTCTGTAAAAATTGTAAATTGTTCCTAGCATGTAGGATAGTGTTAAGGGCCTCTCACATGAGCATGCGACTCCATGCGGCAAGCGCGACCTAAAGGGCCGGTCCCACCAGCTTGTGACTGCATGCGGCAAGCGTGACCAAACCAGAAGCGGGCCGGAGGTCTAGTGAGTGACATGAAGTTCGAGCGAAATCCGCGGGAAGTTCGCGCGTGACGTACGGCGTCGAGGCGGCTGCGGGCCGGTAGGCCGTTGCTGCGCAGAATTTTTGAACACGGTCAGTTTTTCAGTGCCCCGTGCGATGTCGGGACCAGCTCCGCACAACTCCATATGGCGATCCGGCGATCGAAGTGGGACTGGCCCCGCGAGGCCGTATGGCTCAATCAACCACGTTGGGTCACGCTTGCCGCATGGAGTCGCATGCTCGTGGGACAGGCCCTTTAGTGTGCTGGGATCGCTGGTCGGAGTGGACTCAGTGGGCCGAAGGGCATGTTTCCATGCTATATCTCTAAACTAAATTAACTAAAAGGGCCTTCCGATGAGTAAACTTGGTTTCTATTCTAGTGATTGCTTTTAAACATTAACTGCAGTGCCATGAAGGGCCTCTTCTACTCTACTATCACAAACCTGCAGCATCCAAAGAATGCTGAATTCAAGAGCACCCTGGCTCAATTCTATGGAGGGGAGAAAGCATTGCCTTGTTATAATAAAGACCAATGGAGGCTACCGTGCTTAAATGGTCCACATCACCTTCTCAAGATCAATTAGATTTGGCATAAATGCAAGCATTGTTTTCCATTTCCAGGAATGATTAAAAAATGATTAGAAAATTTAACCTATTTGATACAGGCATTGTAATCAGCTCTCTGAAGATAGCCAGCAAGGGGAATTTACATGAATTCTTAACATATGAATCAATATGAGTTATTACTGGCGACTGCTTACTTTGTTTTTTTTCATGAAATTTAAGGCACAAGCTTCATTCATCACGCTGCTTATATAAGTGTCATTTGTTTTACCCCTGCTGTCAGGTGACCTTTTATTTGTTTTCAGTTTGAGCAGATGGGCTTACAGCATTACACTGAATTGTGCAAAATACAATTACACATTGATTTATACAGCACACTGTACATGGAAACACTGATATAAAAAAGTTGTGAAAATAGTTTGGAAAATCTACTTTGTCTCAGCTTCCAAAGGAAGACTAGCTACCCGACCTACAATGTGAGAGTTGAATTTGTGCCATGTGGCATAGTGCTTGTGAATTTGACAGGTTTCTGTTTCGACTTTGTTCTTTAGAAACCCCATTTCTCTGTCTAATGAAGCATTGGTATATCGGGTCATGAAACACAGCGCTAACAGATTGGAATACCATGCTCCTCTGGTTTGTGTAGTTTGACTAATTACCACATTAGCTTTCCACTGCACTGATAGTTGAAGGGAACATTGTGGGTTGCTGCTATGGGACTCAGAAAGCAGATAGATAATTGCAGGGGTCACAGAGCTAAATCTCAAATAAAACGTAGTGCTGTTATTTAATGTCTGATTTTATCCTTGATTTTGTTCTTGACCCGGGGTTGGTCCCTTTGATCAAACACGTTATCAGAAGAAGCTTTGGTATCCTTCACAGGAATCATTTCATGGGAAGACAGTTTACTGAATCCTGCAAACTCTAGAATGGAATCAGATATAAATATTCTCTACCACGCCTGCACAACCTTCTACCTACCTATAGAATATGGAATTCATTTCATTTTTATAAAATGAAATGCAAAGAGTAGGAGTAAACGGGTCCTTTTCACAATGACAGGCAGTGACTAGTGGGGTACCGCAAGGCTCAGTGCTGGGACCCCAGCTATTTACAATATATATTAATGATCTGGATGAGGGAATTGAAGGCAATATCTCCAAGTTTGCGGATGACACTAAGCTGGGGGGCAGTGTTAGCTGTGAGGAGGATGCTAGGAGACTGCAAGGTGACTTGGATAGGCTGGGTGAGTGGGCAAATGTTGGCAGATGCAGTATAATGTGGATAAATGTGAGGTTATCCATTTTGGTGGCAAAAACGGGAAAGCAGACTATTATCTAAATGGTGGCCGATTGGGAAAGGGGAGATGCAGCGAGACCTGGGTGTCATAGTACACCAGTCATTGAAGGTAGGCATGCAGGTGCAGCAGGCAGTAAAGAAAGCAAATGGTATGTTAGCTTTCATTGCAAAAGGATTTGAGTATAGGAGCAGGGAGGTTCTACTGCAGTTGTACAGGGTCTTGGTGAGACCACACCTGCAGTATTGCGTACAGTTTTGGTCTCCAAATCTGAGGAAGGACATTATTGCCATAGAGGGAGTGCAGACAAGGTTCACCAGACTGATTCCTGGGATGTCAGGACTGTCTTATGAAGAAAGACTGGATAGACTTGGTTTATACTCTCTAGAATTTAGGAGATTGAGAGGGGATCTTATAGAAACTTACAGAATTCTTAAGGGGTTGGACAGGCTAGATGCAGGAAGATTGTTCCCGATGTTGGGGAAGTCCAGGACAAGGGGTCACAGCTTAAGGATAAGGGGGAAATCCTTTAAAACCGAGATGAGAAGATCTTTTTTCACACAGACAGTGGTGAATCTCTGGAACTCTCTGATTCAGATTCAATTTTAATTGTCAATGTCAGTGTACAGTACAGACACAACAAAATGCATTTAGCATCTCCCTGGAAGAGCGACATAGCAACGATTTGAATAAATTATAACAAGTGTCCGGGGGGGGGGGGGGGGGGGTGTGATTGGCAGTCACCGAGGTACACAGAGGGTAGTCAAGGCCAGTTCATTGGCTATATTTAAGAAGGAGTTAGATGTGGCCCTTGTGGCTAAGGGGATCAGGAGGTATGGAGAGAAGGCAGGTACGGGATACTGAGTCGAGCAGATTCGTTAAACAGGACTTCCCCTTCACAAAACCATGCTGGTTCTGTCCGATGAAGTCATGTTTATCCAAGTGCCCCGTTAGTGTTTCTTTAATAATTGTCTCTAACATTTTACCCACCACCGATGTTAGACTAACCGGTCTATAGTTACCCGCCTTCTGTTTACTTCCTTTTTTAAATATAGGTGTTACATTGGCCATTTTCCAATCCACTGGGACCGTTCCTGCCTCCAGGGAGTTTTGGAAAATTATCACCAATGCATCCACAATCCCCACCGCTATCTCCCTCAAGACCCTTGGATGTAATCCATCAGGCCCAGGGGATTTATCCTCCTTCAGTCTCATTAATTTCCCTAACACCACCTCCTTGGTGATCTTAATAGTATTTAGCCCCTCCATTCCTACCGCCCCCTGTTTATCCAGCGTTGGAATATTTTTTGTGTCTTCTATGGTGAAGACTGATACAAAATACTCGTTTAATGCCTTTGCCATTTCCATGTTCCCCACCAACAACTCTCCAGTCTCACCCTCCAATGGACCAACGTTCACCTTAACCACCCTTTTTCTTTTTATATAGCTATAAAAACTCTTACTATTAGTTTTTATGTTGTTCGCTAAATTCCTTTCATAGTCTATTTTCCCCGTCTTAATTAATCTCTTAGTTATTTTTTGCTGACCTTTAAATGCTTCCCAATCCTCTACCCTCCCACTATCTCTGGCTACCTTATATGCCCTTGCTTTCAGCCGAATACTATCCTTTATAGTTTTACTGAGCCATGGCTGACTATTCTTACCCTTACCCCTTTTTTTCTTCATAGGAATAAATTTTTCTTGAAGATTATACAGTATACCCTTAAACGTACACCACTGCTCATGTACCGTCTTATTCTTGAGTCTGCTATCCCAGTCAACTTTGATCAGCTCAGTCCTCATACCTTCATAATCCCCCTTATTTAGACTAAGCACCCTAGCCTGAGTTTCAACCTGCTCCCCTTCTATTTGAATATGGAATTCGACCATATTGTGGTCACTTGTTCCCAACGAGTCCCTAACTATGACATTTTTAATTAATCCTGCTTCATTACACAGGACCAGATCCAAGATTGCCTCCCCCCTTGTCGGTTCTGTGACATACTGTTCTAGGAACCCGTCTCTAATACATTCTATAAACTCTTCCTCTAGTCTACCCTGCCCAGTTTGGTTTGCCCAATTAATATGAAAATTGAAGTCCCCCATGATTACAGCAGTTCCCTTTTTACATGCGTCAACTATTTGCAGATTTATGTTCTGACTAACAGCGTCACAGCTATTTGGAGGTCTATAAATTACACCCACTAGTGTTTTTTTCCCCTTTTTATTCTCTATCTGTACCCAAGCTGTTTCACTATCCTGATCCTTCAACGCAATATCCTTCCTCTCTATTGCCGTTATTCCCTCCCTTATTAAAAGGGCCACCCCTCCTCCCTTTCTTTCCTGTCTATCTTTCCTAATTGTCGAGTACCCCTCTATATTTAACTCCCAGTCCTGATCCCCTTGCAGCCATGTCTCCGTAATGGCCACGATATCATAACTATATATACTTAATTGCACCGTTAATTCATTTATCTTATTACGAATACTCCGTGCATTTAGATAAAGCACTTTCAGATGATTTTTACTACCCTTCCTTTCCGTTTTTGCCCCTTTTACATCTAAAGCTTTATCTTCACACATTCTGTCTCCTGTCACATTTTGACTTTCCGCTTCCCCACTGATACCCTGCTCTATTTCCTCTACCCCTGCCGTTATTACCCCCCTTGATACCTCCCCCCTGCTACTTAGTTTAAAGACCTCTCTACTGCCCTAGTTATATGATTTGCCAGGACCCCAGTCCCAGCACCGTTCAGGTGAAGTCCGTCCTTACAGAACAGATCTCCCCTGTCCCAGTACTGGTGCCAGTGGCCCAAGAAACCAAACCCATTATTCCCACACCAGTCTTTGAGCCACACATTTAGCTTTTTAATTTTACGTACCCTCGCCGATTTGGCCCGTGGCTCAGGTAGCAATCCGGAGATCAGTACCCTCGAGGTTCTGCTTTTTAATTTATTCCCTAACTGCTCAAACTCCTTCAGCAGATCCTCCTTCCTCGTCCTTCCTATGTCGTTGGTCCCCACATGGACCACGACCACTGGATCCTCCCCCTCCCTCTGCAAATTTCTCTCCAGCATCGCAGAAATATCCTTAACCCTAGCACCGGATAGGCAACACAGCCTTCGGGACATGTTCTGCTGGCCGCAGAGAACCTTATCTACCCCCCGAATAATACTATCCCCTATCACTACTGCATTTCTTCTAACTCCCCCCTCTTGAATGGCCTCCTGATCCACGGTGCTGCAGCCAGGTTGCTCATCCCTCCCACAGCCCCTGATCCCGTCCTTACATTGAGTAAGAGCCTCGGTCATGCTCGTCAGGGACAAGGGCTGTGGCTCCTGCCGCATCTCCTCCTGGTTCCCCCTACCTGCCTCGCTTATGGCCACACCTTCCTTTCCTTGCTCACTGCCTACTGAATTAGTTAAACTGGTCGGTGTGACCATCCCCTGGCACAAAACATCCAGGTAATACTCCCCCTCCCTGATGTACCGCAGCGTATGAAGTTGGGTCTCCAGCTCATCAATGCGGAGCTGGAGTTCCTCTAGCCTCAAACACTTACTGCAGCTGTAGGGATCTTCTACATCAATGGTGTCGACAAATTCCCACATCTCGCAGTATTGGCACATCTCCTGACCGCCCATCTTATATATAAGTAATTAACTGGTCCTATTTAAGAATCCCCTACTGTATTGATACACCCCTTATTTATATAATCCTACCTCCTATAAATGGGAAAGTACTCACCCCAGTCGTAAATTACCTACTGGTTTGGCTGTCTAGTGGTAATTCCGTCCGCTCTTCCTGTCTGGTCCACTGTTCCCTTGCTATACTGGTCCGTCGCCGGGCCCGACCTCTCTCTCAATTCGCTTCGTCACTCCGTACCGCGGGCCGCTGCTTCCCCTCCCTCGACCGCTCTGGGCCCGAGCTCCTCTCACTCTCCCCCCGGCGCGGCCTCTGCTGCTCCTGCTGCCGCCTCACCCTTCCCCCGGCGCGGCCTCTGCTGCTCCTGCTGCCGCCTCACTCTCCCCCGGCGCTGCCTCACGACGCTGCTGCTACTGCCACCTGTCTCGGCCTTTCCCCGGCGCGGCCTCTACTCGGCTCCGCCCTGCCAGCTGGTTCACTGTGTGCCCCCGGCGCTGCTGCTACTGCTCCCAGTCCACGGCGCTGCTGCTGCTGCTGCTGGTGGCTCTGAATGACTAGTGTAGATGCGCGCATGCACACTGAAGCTCACACATGCAAGCACCAATGTGGGTAGAAAGCCCTTTGCCAAAAGGTACAACATTTGCATGTACAGGTTCAGATTGACAACACTACGGCAGTGGCACATGTCAATCACATGGGTGGAATCAAGTCAGAAGCATGTGACAGATTGGCAAACATGATTTGGCACTGTTGCATTGAGAACGATATTTGGCTTTCTGCAATTTACCTACAAGGTAAATTCACCATAATTGCAGATGCTAGGTCAAGTAATTTCAATGACAACACAGAATGGATGTTAAATCGTGACATTTTCCACAAAATTGTGAAAACATTTGGGAAACCAGAAATTGACTTGTTTGCATCCAGATTGAAACACCAGGGGTGTCTGGTCAGTAGGTGTCTACAGAAGATCAAACAAGATTATGCTTCAGGATTGTTGGTGGTTCCAGATTGGCCCACACAAACATGGTGTCCATCAGGGTTAAAAATGGTGACTGAACCCATTATGGATGTCTTTAGACAAGAAAACCTACTTGTGCACCTTGTAACTGGAGAATTTCATCCTTTATATGATTGTATTGATTTATTGATTTGCAGATTCTAAAAAGACCATATGTTGGAAGAAGACTATCAGATTGCTCTATGGATGTAATTACAGGATCATGGAGGGATAGTACCTAGAAGCAGTACATTTCTTACATTAAGAAATGGGAACAGTTTGTTCAACACTAAATATTTCTTACCACACTGCAGACAGGTGGGACTAAGGGAAAAAAAGTTGTTCGGCACGGACTTGTAGGGCCGAGATGGCCTGTTTCCGTGCTCTAATTGTTATATGGTTATATGGTAGACGCTTCATATGTTGTAGAATTTTGTCAAAATTACATTTTGATGATAATTTAAGCTATAGTGCGATCAACACGGCAAGGAGTGCTTTGTCGTCATACTTATCGAGACCATCGGAACATCAAGCTCTAGGATCACACCGTTCGATTTGTAGATACATGAAGGGCATCTTTAATGCAAAACCTCCCAGACCGAGATATACGGAAATCTGGAATATGAGGGATGTACTATCACTACTTAGGGATTGGGATCCCATCTCAAATTTGTCGTTAGACAAAATTACGATGAAAGTAGTCATGTTAATGGCTTTAGTCTCAGCTCAAAGAGTACAAACATTACACAAGTTAAGGATAGACAGAATGGGAATGAAAACAGAGGAAATTACATTCTATGTCTGTGAATCTCTGGAACTCTCTGCCACAGAGGGTAGTTGAGGCCAGTTCATTGGCTATATTTAAGAGGGAGTTAGATGTGGCCCTTGTGGCCAAGGGGATCAGAGGGTATGGAGAGAAAGCAGGTACGGGATACTGAGTTGGATGATCAGCCATGATCATATTAAATGGCGGTGCAGGCTCGAAGGGCCGAATGGCCTACTCCTGCACCTAATTTCTATGTTTCTATGTTTCTATGACCTGCTAAAACAGAGCAGACCAGGAGTCTTGGGGTGTAAATTGATTTTCAGCATATCATGCAGATCAAAGACTTTGTGTAGTTACATATTTAATATACTACATTGAGACTACCAAACATCTTAGAGGTGTAGAATCTTGATTATTCATCAACCATAAAAAAAGCCACACAAAAAAGTGACAACACAAACAATTTCAAGATGGCTGAAGAAGGTGCTATTGGATGCAGGAATTGATACTGACAAATTTAAATCTCATTCCACCAGGGCGGCAGCAACATCGGCAGCCAAGGATTTGGACGTTCTAATAGACCATATCCCGCAGGATGGGAAAACGCCGTGATACGCCGGAACCCAATCTACGGCCTGAAATCACAGAAAGTTTAAAATCTTCACGTAGTCACTCACGTGACTCCGAAGTAATATAATAAGATTAAACGAGAACTTACCAGTTTGAAGTTTGATCTTTATTTTATGAGGAAACATAGAAACATAGAAATTAGGTGCAGGAGTAGGCCATTCGGCCCTTCGAGCCTGCACCGCCATTTAATATGATCATGGCTGATCATCCAACTCAGTATCCCGTACCTGCCTTCTCTCCATACCCTCTGATCCCCTTGGCCACAAGGGCCACATCTAACTCCCTCTTAAATATAGCCAATGAACTGGCCTCAACTACCCTCTGTGGCAGAGAGTTTCCAGAGGAGTTACAGCGAAAGACTACGTGCCCTCCGCTCCCACCCTAATAAAGATCAAAGGTAAGTTAAGTTTGTATCACGTAGCTTACTATTATGCTTCGGAGTATATCATCTATGATTTCACACCGCAGCTTTGAAGTTTGACGCGTGTGCGCCTGGACGGCCTTCTTCACGTAGTCCCTCGACGTAACTCCTCATAAAATAAAGATCAAACTTCAAACTGGTAAGTTCTCGTTTAATCTTACTATTTTACTTCGGAGTCACGTGAGTGATTCCATGAAGAACCCAGCAGGTACTGCGCATGCGGCATTATCGCACAGCTGTGCAACGCGGCCAGCGGGAGTCGGGCTAGCTCCCGCATCCAAGGAACGAGAGGTAAGTACTTACCTTAATCGGGCCTTGTGGTTTTTGCTCCAGGGGGAGCAAAGTAGAGAGGCATGGTGAGCGGCCCCCGTTTCGACTCCAGCGTGGAGCCGACAGTGGACGGGGAAAAAGCGCTACCCGGACCGCAAACGCTGCGGACCGCTGCAAGGAGCTGCGCTATACCGGTCCGCTGAACAGCTGTTTGATAACAGCAGCGGACCGGCGGGAAGTTTAAAAAACCCGACCAGCAGCCCTGCAGACTCCTGACCAGGAGAATCACCGCCCGGGAACCGCCACAACGCCGCCTGGAAAACGGCAGGCAGCCTCTACATGCAGGTAAGAGAAAAATCTTCCCAATTTACAGGTTCTACAGGAGCCATCTTCCTCCAAAACTGGAACAGGTTGGAGAAGGCAAAAATAAGTATGTCTGTCTCCCCAAGCCAGAGGAGGTCATGGAGTTCACCTCCAGGAGAAAAGGGGCACTGGCTGAATGCCAAGGGAGCTGACTCCTACCCCAGTGCTATTGCACTAGCCATCTCCCTTGTCAAGGGATTGATGCAACAGCGGAGTTTGAGCTATGCCTCCTCCAATTTAGCACACCCTTTTGCTCCCTCTTTTGAGGCTAGCTAAGGAGGCCAGGGCTGGGCTGGCTTAAACGCTGGGCAGGCGGACGAGAACAGCAGTATGCCAGGGGAGCAGGATCAGGAAGAGCTACTGGGTGTCGTGGGCCACTACATGGCTCCTCCACGCGACCATCTTCCCAACAAAAGTCCTGCAGGAGCAGGCCTTTCCAGAGGCAAATCCGCAGGCAGCTGGGTCAGCAGACTCGCAGACAAGCAGCGAATTCTACAGAAGGGTCAAGATGTTACCGCCTTTGCTCGCCTTTTCCACGGATTATACTCTCCCAGGATGAGACTATCCCATTGCACTACCAGGGTGCTGACGCCTAAGATGTTCCCAAATTTGGGATACTCGACTGAACAATGGTGCATATAGACCTGCCCGCAACCCCAAATATATGGGGCTATGCAAACCGCTGCTGCGGGAAGAGAGGCAGATAAACCTGTGCGCCTCATGAAGGCAGGCCATGGAACGAGCAGGACATCGCATCCAACACCCAGCTGGCAGCACCCCTCGGCATCCACCAGTGAATCAAACAAGGACTGGTGAAAGCCTGGCGACCGCTTCACTTTACCCCCAAAGTTCTTTTTAGACGGGGCCCAGAGCGGAGCCGTGGGAAGATGCGCCGCCCCACCGACAGCACCAGCATACCAGCAAACTACGCCTTCATGAAAAAACAACAAACATGGAGGTAGGTAGTCTGCTTCCTCCCGTTTACACTAAACAAGGGTGTTCTACTAACTGCGTGGGGGGGCATTTACACTTGTGGATAAAGCATGGGATGCTGTCACAAATAACTAAAATATACTCAACAGTCTTAGAGGATAAAAACGAATTCAAATTGGGCATATTACCGCCAGTTCAGCAATGCGCCCAAAGGGCATTTTCTCCCTCTAAGAAAAGAGAAGTGAGAAGGTCAAGCTGAACTAGAAAGGCTCATTACTAAACGGATCATGGGAGTAAACATGAGCCATTGGAATTTGTATCGAATATATTCACCAAAACTACAAAAGATGGTGAATGTAGCATCATCATTGATCTAATATCACTAAATAAATCTGTTGAGTATATACACTTTAAGATGGAGATGGGTTCTTGTCACTGCCAGACATCTGATCTCCCTAGGATACCTATGGGGAGCATTGATATGGAAGATGCTAACTATCTTATACCCATACACTAGGATCATTATAGATACCTAAAAATTTTTACCTGGATAATGGATATCCCGGTTAGGGCAACCATGGGAGCATATAGCATTCCCTATGGTCTAACCTCAGCCCTAAACTATTATAAATGGCCATGAAAATATTAAGAAAACAAGCATAATCATGGCATATATTGGATGATATCCTCATATTAGGGGAAACAAAGGAATTAGCTGTGGCAGCAGTTCTAGCTACGAAACAGCTCCCTAAAGCTGAGGTTTATCCCACGCCCAGATAAACCAGAATTGAAGCGTTAACTACCAAGGATTATCTGGGCTTCAATAATAATTCCGTCCATATGACTGTTACTTTGCCAAGGTACTTGGGTCACTATAATCAAATCATGAATGTACCCACTGAAGCTATATCACAATTAAGGTGGTGGGCAGACATATATTTGGCATAGTTTTCAGCCCTATTATCATCACCAATCCCAACCTGGTTATTAAAAACCGATGCCAGTACTTTAGGCTGGGGAGCAACTAAACTCCATATCCAGCACAGGTAACAGATGGACCAATTCACAAACATCGTTACTACACATACCGGGCATCAACTACTTGGGATTGGTGATCGCCTATTGGGCTAAAAAGCATATGCATTTCAAATGCAGCACGTACATATGTGGTTACGGATTGATAATACTATGGTGGTGGCTTATATCAACCATATGGGGAGCATAATAATCATTATTGTGCAACAAATTGGTCAAACAAATCTGGCAATGGTGTGTCAAAAGACATTTTAACTATCAGCTGCCTATGTCCTAGGAAGCTAGAACACAGTGGGAGACACCATGTCACGGGGTAAAATCTATGATTACATTGAATAGATGTCAAACCCAAAATATCTGCTAAATTTATTAAGCAGTTTGAAAGCCAGATATCAAATTGGTTGCACAAGACGGAATCACCAGTAACCCATGTATGTGACTTAGGAACCAGATTAGAGGCAGCAGCGATAGATGCCTATACGCTGGAAGGGGGAATTTCTGCTTTGCCTTCCTCCCTTCTGCCTCATCAGACGGGCACTTCGCAATACAGAGGGATCTGTCTCCGAGATATTGAACGTGCCCGACCGGCCTACACAGCCATGGTTCCCAGTTTATCACGACACGGTGGGCGAGTCACCTATGGATTTCCCTAGTGGACCATGGTTGCTGACTCAACCCAGTATCAGGCACAAGCCACCCATGCCAGGGAAACATCAAACTCCTGGGTGCAGGGTTTGAATAGACCTTACCAGGGACTGGGATTATCCAAAGGAACCATTACCACCATGTCGGCATCCCTGCGAACAGTCACTAAAAGCTAACATGGGTAAAATACTGCCACGACGCAGGGACAACGAACTATTCAACCACTGACGTATTGGAG
This sequence comes from Leucoraja erinaceus, assembly GCF_028641065.1. Classification (NCBI taxonomy): domain Eukaryota; kingdom Metazoa; phylum Chordata; class Chondrichthyes; order Rajiformes; family Rajidae; genus Leucoraja; species Leucoraja erinaceus. The sequence goes on along the minus strand of NW_026576795.1, from coordinate 11,588 downwards.
TTCCTGGAACATCTACACCATGACTAAAAGGTGAGTTACAGTGCCGTAAATACAGCATGGAGCGCCTTATCTGCTTATCTAAAACAGCATGTCAGCAGAGCATGGGATCCCATCCACTGAAGGTAAACTTATGAAGGGCAACTATAATATAAGCCCCAAACACCCAGGTATATACCCATGTATGGGATATTGGTGTGACATTGACATGTCTCAGAGATGGCACCAGCCAGATCCCTCAGCTTGCTTAATCTATGTTTTTAAAAAACGCTCATGCTTATGGCTCTCGTACACGCTCACAGAGTCCGGTCACTCCATAAACCAGACTGGATAACATGGTGATTACCCCAGACGCATCACGTTCATATTTAGGTCTGGTAAAATCTAACTCGCAGGTATATGGGACTAGGCGAGATTATGAGTTCGGCACGAACTAGTAGGGTCGAGATCGCCTGTGTTTTCCGTGCTGTAGTCGTTATATGGCTATATGGACCAGGAACGCCCAATTCACTGGTGGGATTCCGGGCCTACCCACCAGAGTCCAGGTTGAGTGTGGTGACCCATCTACTACTATATATAGACACAACCCACAATCTTAGAGGGAGAGGAAAGCCTATGGGTCAACCACAGTAACCCAAGACGGGGTACGAGCCAAACCACTCCAAGGTGGCTCAAACAGGTACCGAAAGCTGCCGGAATAGATAATAATACATTTAATCCCATTCCACTAGGGCAGCATTGGTATCAGCGGCTGAACGAATGGACATCCCGGTTGACCACATTTTCAATACGGCAGAATGCTCAAGGGAACGACGTTCAGAACATTTTTTATTATAAACCGTTGATAAACCTGATTTAATTGCAGGAGAATATTACAAACTGCAATATTAATTTAAGCTCAGAGGAGCTCTTTTATGTTGTTATTGTTAACAAATACCTTTCTGTTTCTTTTGAAAGCAGATCCACTGGTTGATTACGATAACACTTCCTCCCTCATAAACTTCGGCAGTGAGTGAAATAAAAACTGTTACACGGTTTGAAATCACAGACCTTTGAAGTCTTCACGGAATCACTCACGTGACTCCGAAGTAAAATAGTTAGATTAAACGAGTACTTACCAGTATGAAGTTTGATCTGTATTTTATGAGGAGTTACGGTGAGGGATTAAGTGCCCGCCGCTCCCACCCTCATTATATAGATCAAACTAATAAACTGATGTCTCGTGATCTTTACTATCTTACTTCAAATATTGTGTCTATTCTGTGATTCCACACCGCTGCTTCGAAGTATGCCGCATGCGCAGTACCTGCTGGGTTCTTCACTTAATCCCTCACCGTAACTCCTCATAAAATACAGATCAAACTTCATACTGGTAAGTACTCGTTTAATCTAACTATTAAATTGAACAGAACTTTGGTTCAAATGCATCTGGACAACTTCTTTCGATTCTAACACCATATATCAGCAAAGATAAACTGACCTTGAATGAGAGTTTTACTGATATAATGCTGGATTAAGTTACATTACAAGGATAGATTATATGAAATACTGTAGTCACCTGAATATAGAAAATTCCTATCTCATCTTTACATTTTACTTGTATTTCTCCCTATTTTTCTTTTTGTTCACAAATTAACTATGCTTTGCTTATTTTTCCTCTTTTGCCATCAGATCTCTTTTTGTTTTTCTTATTTTCTTGCATAGGTTTCTTTACACCATGAGCTCATTGACCTGTTTCAGTATTAAACATAATCTAAGTTTATAAGCTGCCTGGTCTGTCCTTTCAATGTTACTTTTGTGCAATCAATTGCTTCTAAGTCCCAAAAAATCCTTTAATCACAAACAGCTTCAGCTGCGGTTGGTTGTACATACAAAGAAAATCTTTAATATAAAGACAGAAATCAAAATTTCAGTAATTCATATGTTTGGTTTGATGACAAAGGAATGTTCTGATGCTGAATAATCAAAACGCAGCATTGGTGCCTTCAGAACAAAATCTTCTCTGTCTTACAAACTGCCAGAGACTTGATATCACATCAGTTGCACAAAGCGTTCCATTTAAATGGCCATGTTATTAAAGCATATCAGAAGCACAGTGGCCCAGTGCAATCCCTAATTAATAACATTGGTAATTACGAGAGCCACAAGTTACTGCTCGTGCCTCATGCGTCATGTTTAAGGCAATTGAAGAAATTATCTCTTTAAAATTTGACTCGTGCTATTTGCCTTTGTAATATAGCTGACTTCAAATAAATTGATCACATAAAAATTTCAAATTTCCTTTAGTGCCGAAGGAAACATTAACGGGAAATATTGGTCTTTGCATTGGATTTAGAAGATTGAGAGGGGATCTTATAGAAATTTACAAAATTCTTAAGGGGTTGGACAGGCTAGATGCAGGAAGATTGTTCCCGATTTTGGGGAAGTCCAGGACAAGGGGTCACAGCTTGAGGATAAGGGGAAATCCTTTAAAACCGAGATGAGAAGAACTTTTTTCACCCAGAGAGTGGTGAATCTCTGGAACTCTCTGCCACAGAGGGTAGTTGAGGCCAGTTCATTAGCTATATTTAAGAGGGAGTTAGATGTGGCCCTTGTCGCTAAGGGGATCATGGGGTATGGAGAGAAGGCAGGTACGGGATACTGAGTTGGATGATCAGCCATGATCATATTGAATGGCGGTGTAGTTTCAGGCCAGTTACCTTCTATCCATCTGCTGCGGGTTCTGTGCTGTCTGGAGTATTCAAGACTGACCCATTTCCCTTTTGCCTCCACCTGTCTCTGTTGCCTTTACCAGTTCCCAGCCTCTCTTTTCAAAAGACCCAAGCCCCAGTCTTCCATTTGTGGATCCAATACGTCACTCAATTTGTCCAACTCTCCCTTTCTATTATGACAGGTTTTCACAGTCATTGCAGAGTGGTTGGATATCAGGAAACCAGTTGCAGGCATCCATTGTATGGTATATGTGGGCAAAGCATGAGCATGGAGCAGAAAAATAAGGTGTTACTATGCTGTTAAATAAATCTAAAAGTACTGACTATATAACAGTAAATTTTAATATTCTCTTGCCGCAGCTGCCGACATCCGTCTCATCCTCCAGTTGAAAGCCAAAGTGCCTTTAAGCCCTTTTGATGGCCCTAGCAAGATGGATTCAACAGTGGCTGAATGGGAGATGCCAGAGAGTAATGGTGGATGGTTGTTTGTCAGGTTGGAGGCCAGTGACGAGTGGGATGCCACAGGAATCTGTGTTGGGTCCACTGTTGTTTGTCATGTACATCAATGATCTGGATGATGGTGTGGTAATTTGGATTAGTAAGTATGCAGATGATACTAAGATAGGTGGGGTTGCGGGTAATGAAGTAGAGTTTCAAAGTCTACAGAGAGATTTATGCCAGTTGGAAGAGTGGGCTGAAAGATGGCAGATGGAGTTTAATGCTGATAAGTGTGAGGTGCTACATCTTGGCAGGACAAATCAAAATAGGACGTACATGGTAAATGATAGGGAATTGAAGAATGTAGGTGAACAGAGGGATCTGAGAATAACTGTACACAGTTCCCTGAAAGTGGAATCTCATGTAGATAGGGTGGTAAAGAAAGCTTTTGGTGTGCTGGCCTTCATAAATCAGAGCATTGAGTATAGAAGTTGGGATGTAATGTTAAAATTGTACAAGGCATTGGTGAGGCCAATTCTGGAGTATGGTGTACAATTTTGGTCGCCTAATTATAGGAAGGATGTCAACAAAATAGAGAGAGTACAGAGGAGATTTACTAGAATGTTGCCTGGGTTTCAGCAACTAAGTTACAGAGAAAGGGTTGAACAAGTTAGGGCTTTATTCTTTGGAGCACAGAAGGTTAAGGGGGGACTTGATAGAGGTTTTTAAAATGATGAGAGGGATAGACAGAGTTGACGTGGAAAAGCTTTTCCCACTGAGAGTAGGGAAGATTCAAACAAGGGGACATGACTTGAGAATTAAGGGACTGAAGTTCAGGGGTAACATGAGGGGGAACTTCTTTACTCAGAGAGTGGTAGCTGTGTGGAATGAGCTTCCAGTGAAGGTGGTGGAGGCAGGTTTTGTTTTTATCATTTAAAAATAAATTGGATAGTTATATGGATGGGAAGGGAATGGAAGGTTATGGTCTGAGAGCAGGTATATGGGACTTGGGGAGATTATGTGTTCGGCACGGACTAGAAGGGTCGAGATGGCCTGTTTCCGTGCTGTAATTGTTATATGGTTATATGGTTATTATATGGTTATTGAGGCCTTATCTGGACTGATTATGAATCTGCAGAGCCAGAACCGAATACCCGAGATCAGGTCCTTGGAAGATTGTGGACCTCCTAGTTCATCCAATGCTTTTGGGTGGGGAATGCTCGAAAGCATGTTGTTGGAACACGTGGTCGGGGGCCTAGAGCTTTCCATTGACAGGACGATGTTGACTCCTGTAGCTGGCATTCGGGCTCTCCACAGCGGGGTGATCAGCTCCTGCATAGGGTGGGTGTGAGCTCTCCCGCGCTAGCGAGTGGACCCCGGGTCGGGGCTGGTCAAGCCTCTGCGACGTTGGAGTTCCCGACTAGCCACTACAGAGACTGCAAGCCCTTGATGGTAAGTCCGCAGGCCGCGGTTGGAGGGAACCCGGGAAAGGATCGACTCCGATGTTAAGTCCATGCCCTGCGGTGGGGCACAAAGTCATTCTGAGGAGGCCTCCAGCTTCATCGGTGGTAGGCCGTAGATCAGCCAGAGATGCGATCCGGAAAACAATCAAGATAAGAAACTGAAAAAAGGATTCCCTCGACCCCCACATAACACAAACCGGAGAGCATTTACACAGACTTTTATCACACACTAAAAATTTAAAAAATATGAAAAAAACAGACAGATTGTTGGCGGGGCTGCCAATCGTTAAATCTCTACTTTTGAAAAATGTTTGATGGCATGACAAGCATTTAATATATTACTAGACTAAGTGGGACCCGTTGGGACCCAACTCCACATGGGAGGGGTGGTCCCCCAATGCAATATTCCATCTCTCCACCAATTCCAATATATATATACACACTCACACTCAACTTCACCCACAAACACACACACACACACACACACACATACACACTCACACACACACACACACACACACTCTCACACACACACACACACACACGCACATACACACACACACACACACACACACACACGCACGCTCACACACACACACACACACATACACACTCACACTCACACACACACACACACACACACATACACTCACACTCACACACACACGCTCACACACACACACACACACATACAATCACACACACACACACACACACTCATACCCACTGACTCACTTACCATATATATGACAGTAAACTTTCTTGAATCTACTCACACGACTGAGCACGGCCACTCTACCCAAGGGCTTCTGCAGTCAGCGGCACGTCCGCAATGAGCGTGAGCTCTACACTTACAGGAAAATATGCAATCAGCGCAACCAGTGCACTAACCGGAAATTACGTAATCAGCACGACCTGTACACCCACCAGAAATTACACAATCAGCTAACCTGTCCACTCAGCGGATGTCACAAAATGAGTGGGACTTTTGGACTAAACACATGTCAGACCTAATAAAGTATTTATTCCTTCCATACACAGTTGGACGTAACAAAGCATTCATTCCTTCCAACACAGTCGGACCTAATAAAGCATTGCAGTTTCAAACATAGACAGGGCAGCAGGCCAAACAACTCATGGCATTGTCATTTCATTTCATTTCATTTCCAATTAAGCATTGCACTTTCAAGCACAGGCAGTGCAGCAGGCCAAACAACTCATGGCATTGTCATTTCATTTCACTTCATTTCCACTTAAGAATTGCACTTTCATGGCATTGTCATTAAGGACTAACACATTATTTATTGCAAGTACATTGCAGACTCACAGTTCAGTTGGTTCACAGCTTAGAATGACAGTCCTGGCCTCTCCCTCGTGATCTTACAGAGTGACCGACACATCAAAGCATCCGGGAAGGGGCGTTACCTTCGTCGTGGCGATTGACAGGCGAGGACTAATCAGCTGATCTCAAGGTATTTGGAATACTCATACCTTTTTTACGTTTCATTGATGGGAAAAATCCTCAGGGCTGGGTCAGCGGAGGAGGGCTGTGAGTAAGATGGCCAAAAATCACGGCGATACAGGGTAGAGTTTTTTCTAAAATCTTGCTGGCTCGAAGGGCCGAATGGCCTACTCCTGCACCTATTGCCTAATGTCTAAAATCAATATACAGCACAGACAGGAAGTGGTTGAGATGAGACTTTTAATTATAGCGATTTTACAGTAACAGTTTGGACATCTGTGAGTGACTAATAATCATTAATTGATGAGTGACCATATCTAGAATATATCACAAACAGCATATGTGACATTGTAAGTTACTTATTGAATAAATGATTGTCATAAATATTAAATATCAAATACTTCTCTTTTAAAAGCACTCTGCATGTGTGGTATCAATGTTGTCATTTATTAACTGAATACTATTTATAAACAAGTGAAATTGTATTATATTATGTAAATAACCACATGTAATATATTATATTACATATGGTAATATAATACATAATATATTATGTGTAAATAACCATCCCCTTTCACTGACGCATAGCAAAAGATTTGCTCAGTATCTAAATATTTTATCTGTCCACAGCAATGCTACTTTTGAAAACACCATGTAATTTCTTTATTCCAAAGAAGGACAGATGGCTACAGATACAGAAAGAGATCAGATAAAGAAAGTTAGTACAAGGACAGCAGGACAAAATCCCACAGTGAAAAATTCCGGGCTGGAAATCAGACATCTTTCATGCAGTTCGAATCTGAATGTTACATATGCTTTGGTCAGACACCAGCTGAGTGCTGGGAGAGTTGAATGCCTTTCTTTTATGGTATGTCTTGTATGTACAGTACATGTTCAGTACTGTCAGTATTAACAAGGGAAAACCGAGGATCCTTGCAAAGCCATGTGGATGTTCCATTTGCTCCATGTGGATGTTCCATGTGGATGTTCCATTGTCGCATTGTGGAATGATTACCTACATATTTCCCCATAAATATGCTTTTGAAAATTGATTTTGTTTTCCCAGAGTGAAAGCTAATTATAATCTTTATTTTGATTTATTGGGCACCTTAGAAGTTCAACTAGGTATTATTTGGTGTATCCTTTTCTATCCTGATACAAAAGCGACATGACTTTTGAACATTATGGGGGACTTGAATAATGTACTCCTCATGAAGTGGTGTGTGGCATTGTCATGGGGACCAATGGTGGCACATTGGTGCAGAGTTACACAGATAGAAACATAGATACATAGAAAATAGGGACAGGAGTAGGCCATTCGGCCCTTCGAGCCTGCACCGCCATTCAATATGATCATGGCTGATCATCCAACTCAGTATCCCATCCCTGCCTTCTCTCCATACCCCCTGATCCCTTTAGCCACAAGGGCCACATCTAACTCCCTCTTAAATATAGCCAATGAACTGGCCTCAACTACCTTCTGTGGCAGAGAATTCCACAGATTCACACTCTCTGTGTAAAAAATGATTTTCTTATCTCGGTCCCAAAAGACTTCCCTCTTATTCTTAAATGTGACCCCCTAGTTCTGGACTTCCCCAACATCGGAAATAATCTTCCTGCATCTAGCCTGTCCAACCCCTTAAGAATTTTGTAAGTTTCTATAAGATCCCCCCTCAATCTTCTGAATTCCAGCTTGTACAAGCCGAGTCTATCCAGTCTTTATTCATATGAAAGTCCTGCCATCCCAGGTTTGGTGAACCTTCTCTGTACTCCCTCTATGGCAATAATGTCTTTCCTCAGATTAGGAGACCAAAACTGTATGCAAAACTCCAGGTGTGGTCTCACCAAGACCCTGTACAACTGCAGTAGAACCTCCCTGCTCCTATACTCAAATCCTTTTGCTATGAAAGCCAACATGCCATTTGCTTTCTTCACTGCCTGCTGCACCTGCATGCCTACTTTTAATGACTGGTGTACCATGACACCCAGGTCTCGCTGCATCTCCCCTTTTCCTAATCAGCCACCATTCAGATAAAAGTCTACTTTCCTGTTTTTGCCACCAAAGTGGATAACCTCACATTTATCCACATTATACTGCATCTGCCATGCATTTGCCCACTCACCCAATCTATCCAAGTCACCTTGCAGCCTCCTAGCATCCACTTCACAGCTCACACTGCCCCCCAGCTTTGTGTCATCCGCAAACTTGGAGATGTCGCATATTATAAATAGCTGGGGTCCCAGCACTGAGCCTTGCGGTATCCCACTAGTCACTGCCTGCCATTGTGAAAAGGACCCGTTTACTCCCACTCTTTGCTTCCTGTCTGTCAGCCAGTTCTCTATCCACATCAATACTGAACCCCCAATACCATGCGCTTTAAGTTTGTATACTAATCTCTTATGTGGGACCTTGTCGAAAGCCTTCTGAAAGTCCAGATATAACACATCCACTGGTTCTCCCTTATCCACTCTACTAGTTACATCCTCGAAAAATTCTATAAGATTCGTCAGACTTGATTTACATTTCATAAATCCATGCTGACTTTGTCCAATGAATTCACCAATTTCCAAATGTGCTGCTATCCCATCTTTAATAACTGACTCCAGAATTTTCCCCACCACCGATGTTAGACTAACTGGTTCTCTATTACTCTAGAGAAAAACATTTTTCACACAGAGAGTGGTGAATCTCTGGAATTCTCTCCCACATAAAGTAGTTGAGGCCAGTTCATTGGCTATATTTAAGATGGAGTTAGATGTGGCCCTTGTGGCTAAAGGTATCAGGGGGTATGGAGAGAAGGCAGGCACAGGATACTGAGTTGGATGATCAGCCATGATCATATTGAATTGCGATGCAGGCTCGAAGGGCCGAATGGCCTACTCCTGCACCTATTTTCGATGTTTCTATTTTTCTATATAACCATATAACCATATAACAATTACAGCACGGAAACAGGCCATCTCGACCCTTCTAGTCCGTGCTGAACACATAATCTCCCCTAGTCCCATATACCTGCGTTCAGACCATAACCCTCCATTCCCTTCCCATCCATATAACTATCCAATTTATTTTTAAATGATAAAAACGAACCTGCCACCACCACCTTCACTGGAAGCTCATTCCACACAGCTACCACTCTCTGAGTAAAGAAGTTCCCCCTCATGTTACCCCTAAACTTCAGTCCCTTAATTCTCAAGTCATGTCCCCTTGTTTGAATCTTCCCTACTCTCAGTGGGAAAAGCTTTTCCACGTCAACTCTGTCTATCCCTCTCATCATTTAAAAAACCTCTATCAAGTCCCCCCTAAACCTTCTGCGCTCCAAAGAATAAAGACCTAACTTGTTCAACCTTTCTCTGTAGCTTAGTTGCTGAAACCCAGGCAACATTCTAGTAAATCTCCTCTGTACTCTCTCTATTTTGTTGACATCCTTCCTATAATTAGGCGACCAAAATTGTACACCATACTCCAGAATTGGCCTCACCAATGCCTTGTACAATTTTAACATTACATCCCAACTTCTATACTCAATGCTCTGATTTATAAAGGCCAGCATACCAAAAGCTTTCTTTACCACCCTATCTACATGAGATTCCACTTTCAGGGAACTGTGCACAGTTATTCCCATATCCCTCTGTTCACCTACATTCTTCAATTCCCTACCATTTACCATGTACGTCCTATTTTGATTTGTCCTGCCAAGATGTAGCACCTCACACTTATCAGCATTAAACTCCATCTGCCATCTTTCAGCCCACTCTTCCAACTGGCATAAATCTCTCTGTAGACTTTGAAACTCTACTTCATTACCCGCAACCCCACCTATCTTAGTATCATCTGCATACTTACTAATCCAATTTACCACACCATCATCCAGATCATTGATGTACATGACAAACAACAGTGGACCCAACACAGATCCCTGTGGCACCCCACTCGTCACCGGCCTCCAACCTGACAAACAACCATCCACCATTACTCTCTGGCATCTCCCATTCAGCCACTGTTGAATCCATCTTGCTACTCCACCATTAATACCCAACCATTGAACCTTCTTAACCAACCTTCCATGAGGAACCTTGTCAAAGGCCTTACTGAAGTCCATATACACAACATCCACTGCTTTTACCCTCATCAATTTCGCGAGTAACATCTTCAGAAAATTCAAGAAGATTAGTTAAACACGACCTTCCAGGCACAAATCCATGTTGACTGTTCCTAATCAGACCCTGTTTATCCAGATGCTTATATATATTATCTCTAAGTATTCTTTCCATTAATTTGCCCACCACTGACGTCAAACTAACAGGTCTATAATTGCTAGGTTTACTCTTAGACCCCTTTTTAAACAATGGAACAACATGCGCAGTACGCCAATCCTCCGGCACTATTCCCGTTTCTAATGACATTTGAAATATTTCTGCCATAGCCCCTGCTATTTCTACACTAACTTCCCTCAATGTCCTAGGGAATATCCTGTCCGGACCTGGAGACTTATCCACTTTTATATCTCCCCCATCTCTTTTGGCTCTGCAGATAGTTGTCCAATATCTCTGACTCTCTAATGAACCAATTTTATCCCTCGTTATCCTTTTGCTATTAATATAGCGGTAGAAACCCTTCGGATTTACTTTTTGACCGGGGTTACTTGCCAAGCAACCTCATATCTTCTTTTAGCTTTTCAAATTTCTTTCTTAAGATTCTTTTTACATTCTTTATACTCCTCAAGCACCTCATTTATTCCATGCTGCCTATAATTATTGTAGATCTCTCTCATTTTCCGAACCAAGTGTCCAATTTCCCTTGAAACCCCTGTCTCTTTACAATTTTTATCACGATTTCCTTAAGGCTGACTTTCGAACCGGGACATAAAAGATTCATGTACTCTTAAAAATTTCACCTTTAAATGTAACTCCATTTCGCTTCCACATCTTTTCCCCTCCATAAAACAAACTGTCCCAATTTACTCCTTTTAAATCCTTTCGCATCTCCTCAAAGTTAGCCTTTCTCCAATCAAAATTCTCAACCCTAGGTCTAGTTCTGACCCTCTCAATTATTATATTGAAACTAATGGTATTTTGATTCACTGGACCCGACTGTTCCCCCCGCATACCTCTGCCACCGGACCCATCTCATTGTCCTAACCGGATGTCCAGTCGCGGGCCGGGTGCTGCAGGGCCTCCTCTAGCTAGGTACTTTCTATGTATTTGTTGCAAAAACTATCCTTCACACATTTTACAATTACTCCAACCCATCCAGCCCATTTACAGAATGTGTTTCCCAGTCTATGTGTGGAAAATTGATAATCTCCCATCAATCACTACCTTGTGCTTACTACATATCTGCAATCTCCTTAACATATTTGCTCTTCCAATTCTCGCTCGCCCCCATTTGGCGGGTCTATAAATACAACCCCTATACGTTTTGCTACCCCCTTTCCCATTTCTCCAGTTCCACCCAAATAGCCTCTCCTAGCGAGCTTATAATCATACTGGCAATAAGCAGCTGTAATGGTCTTA